>NC_081320.1:78197236-78501591 GCF_026419965.1 Kogia breviceps | reverse complement strand
CAAATGTTACATCAAATACTAAATTCAAGCATATTAATATGAAGCAAATACTCAATAATTCACTGATTTACAAATTCTTACATTTGCAAAATTAAATGTTGCCTGATTAAAGTTTACAAATGATTTAAAGAGATGAGTAGAAAACAAAGGGAAAGAAGATGAATAGGAAATTTTTTTCTACTTCAACAGATCAGGGGCCATAATAGGCTAGCTCAAACTCACCTACGAAGCTATCCTGGAATAAAGTTGTTGGGATTCTCTCCATATTACTGAAAGTGGATATCCAGGGGTGGGTATGGGCAAGTCTATTTTGAAAAAGTTCCACAAGTGATTTCAGTTGTAAAGATGGGGTTGAGGATTACTATAGTAGACAACCTTATCTCTGCCCTGGCTCTGATTACCATCTACATGTTGAGAATGCCCAAACTTACTCCAGACCTCATTCTCTGAGCTCCAAACCAATATAGTCAATCCATTAGCAAAGCCCTGTTGAATACAAGAACTCAAATCTATGAACTTCTATCTCCACTACTACCACCCCAGTCCAAATTACTATCTTCTCTCCCCTAAACTCCTGCCAATGCCCACTGTTATTATTCCTGACCCTCTTGTAGAATCTATTCTCTACTTTTAAAATAATTATTTTATTACTACATCATTTCACTTCCCACTGTATTACATAAATTTCTTACCCTGGACTATAAAGCCCTACATTATCTGATCCCTGCCCACCTCTCTTACCAGAGCTGTGTCACTCTAACCCCTATCTACTATATTCCTACAACCCTGACCTTTTTCCCATTCTTCTAACACGCTAGCCTCTTTCCCATCATAAAGTTTTTGCAATAGCAGTTCTGTCTAGAATGCTCTTCCCTCTAATCTTCACTTGGTTTGCTCCTTCTTATTTATATCTCAATTTTATATTCCTTCTCAGGAAGTCTTTCTCCAATCATTCAATCTAAAGCAGCCTAGAATTATATACTATTTAAAAATAAAAACCCTTTTAATATTTTCTGCATAGCACACATCACTATTAGAAACTTATATACAATATCCTTAACTTTAAAAAAAATATGTATCTCCTCCCATTAGAATAAAATGTCCATGAGAACAAGTTGGCTTGTTTACTGCCATATCTCCACCAGCGCCTAGAACTGTAAATGCACTCAAAAATAACTGGTGAAAAGAAAATGCTTATTTGGTTGACATCTCCACTTGGATGCCTTAAAAGCAATAGCAAATATAACATATCCTAATACAATTTATGATCACCCTACCTCGCAAAAAATCTAGTCCTATCTTCTTGTGCTTCCGACCTAAGAGAACAGAACCAAGACTTAACCAGCAGCATAAGCCAGATATTTAGGAAACATCCTTTTTTTACATTTTTATTTTTTACAAATTGTTAAAGGTTACATTCCATTTACAATTATTACAAAATACTGGCTTTACTCCCCATGTTGTATGATACATCCTTGTAGCCTATCTTACACTCAATAGTTTGTACCTCACCTCCATGTTGCCCCTCAACCCCTCCCCACTGGTAACCACTAGTTTGTTCTCTAAATCTGTGAGTCTGCTTCTTTTTTGTTATATTCATTAGCTTGTTGTATTTTTTAGAAGGAATCATCCTTGATACTTCCTTCCCCTCCAAGTTCAATTGATCTCCAAGTTCTATCATCAATTTGTCTCTAAAATATACTGGATACATCCACTCTGTCCCTCTCTTCCACCATCACCAACCCATCCACTGTCTAAATTACCATGTCTCACTTGGATTGTCAAACTAGTCTACTCATTTCTCCTCTGGCCTCCCTCCAACCCATTTGCTGCACTGCAACTATATGATCTATTCACATACAATCTGATTTTATCACTTTCCTATTAGATATCCTTTAAACAGCCTGTTCTAGATTCTCTAGCCTAATTTCTCACTACTCTCCCATCCACTCATCCATTAATTTAACAAATACATATATTGAGTACCACAAACAGGCTGATACAAAATGGACAAAGATCCTGATCTCACGAAGCTTATAATCTAATAGGGCAGGTTTTCATCAACAAATCAACAAATAATAAGTCACATAGTAATAAGTACTAAGAAGAAAAATAAAGCAGGGTAAGGTCACAGAATAACTGTTCACAACAGGGGCATAATGGAAAATTGTGGGCACATTTATGGGTTGTGCCAATAACTAGAAGATACTGTCAGGGGATTTGGTAGGTGGAATCCAGGGATGCTGACTGTCCTGCAATACAGGACACTCCCACACAGAAAGAACTGTTCTCATCCTATAACACTTTCACATGTCCACATATGCAAAAAACTTGCTTATAATTATCTACACTGTAACGCCATTTTACATACAAACACAAAGAAGTTTTGTATGATTTTAATATACAATAGATTTCCCAGGAGGAAACTATCAATATAAAGTGAGGGAAGACTGTACTTTGTTTAGTTTACAGTTTTGCTAAGAAATGTTCACCATTTTGGAAAATCAACTCACCCACCAGTGTAACTTGGTAAATGTAAGTCACAAATATAAACAACTGTTTGTATGTGGCTGTAATATTAATGATACTATGTGTAAGCATCTAACTACTTCATTGTCTCTTTTAGTACAGTTGGTGCCTGAGCATTTACATTATTAAATATATATTAATTTATTATAAATTACTTTCCTTTTATTTCTTTCTCAGATTATACTTAGGCTATTCATTTAATTCAATTATGTATATAGGAAGATTTTAGTCACCAGTTCATTCATTTGAAAAATATTTGTTGAGGGCTTCCCTGGTGGCGCAGTGGTTGAGAGTCCGCCTGCCGATGCGGCGGACGCGGGTTCGTGTCCCGGTCCGGGAGGATCCCGCGTGTCGCGGAGCGGCTGGGCCCGTGAGCCATGGCCGCTGGGCCCGCGCGTCCGGAGCCTGTGCTCCGCGGCGGGAGGGGCCGCGGCGGTGAGAGGCCCGCGTACCGCAAAAAAAAAAAAAAAAAAAAAAAAAAAAAAAAAAAAAAAAAAATATTTGTTGAGCACCTACTTATGTTCCAATCGCTATTCTAAGCACTTGGATACATCAGTGAACAAAACAAATATACTTATGTAATAAATAAATAAAATATTCAGTTTCTTAGAAGAAAAAGTGGAACACAGTAAGGTAAGGTGGACTGGGAATGCTGAAAGGGTGGAGTGTAAGATGTCAAATTAAATACAGTGGTCAGGGCTTCCAAAAAAAAAAAAAAAAATACGGTGGTCAGTAGGCCTCATTGGGAAGGTGAAAACGGAGCAAAGCCATAAAGTAAGTGAGACAGTCCAGTGCAAAAAGGGCAAAAGCCCTAAGCTAGGCACATATATCACATTATCAAGAAATAGTAAGGAGACCAGTGTATCCACACTGCCTCATAAATATCTTACATCTCTATATTGTAACAGCTTCTTTCTAAATCTGTTCGATGATTAGACTGTAAGATCCATTAAGTGGGAGATCATGTTTTCTCTTCTTAGTATCTTCAATACTTCACATAGTACCAGACACACAGTGGATACTCATTAACCATTTGCTATATGAAGAAAATAAATGATATAGAACCAGAAAAGTTTTCTGAGGCAACTAAGAACTAAACCTCAGAAAAATAAGAATAGTAGCCAGAAAAGAATTAATTGACTGAAATGGCAACATAATAAAGCCAAAAAAAAAAAAACAAACCTCAAAGCCAGTGAATTAAAATCCAAACAAAATTCCAAAGGTAAAAGCATTAGGCCATAATTGGATTTAAAGTAACAAAATAAATTTAAATATGATAAAATCTCCTAAGTAACTATTTTGTATGATAAAATCTCCTAAGTAACTGCATTCATTCCATTTGACTTTTAATAAAATAATACTACTCAATATAATCTACGTATAGTTTCAGATCCAGATTCCTTAGTAAAATGTTTTATCTACTTTAGACTAAATATTTTTATACTAAAACATATACATAAAGCTTTTCACACACCGGTAAAGTTGACTTTAACTTTAACAGATTACAGACTTAAAGGCTGGTGGAGTTTAAAGACAATTTAGAGACCAAGCCTCTCCAAGTCTCTCATCTTAGAGATGACAAATTGAAGACTAGAAAATTGAAGTGATCTATTGAAGGTCAGAGCGAATTAGTGATATATCTGCTAGATTCAACTGCTGGGCTAGTTAAGAATACAATAATGCTTTAAAATTCTAATTTAAAACAAATTCAAATTCCATTTAAGAAAAGCCCAAATGGCCAAAAAATATAATTAAATAATAAAATAAACTTAAAATTTGCTATGGTTTGTTTCTGCTTAACAGTATGTAATGGAATTAGTATCCTGTTGTCCCTAAAACTAAGACATTCCCCAAATAGTATCTAAAAATCTGTATCTAATTATTCAAGGTGTAATTAATCAAATAAAATTAAGATGAAGGAAATTTCTACTAATAGAACAGGGATTATTTTTATAATCAATATCACATGATTACAAAATAAATATTGCACATTTAGTTAAAGATAGGGAAAGAATTATTAGCCCGTTGTATATTTTAACATATTAAGTCTTGAATCACTAATCTGAAATTAAAGAAAAAATCTTAGAGCAGTAAAAACCCCACACCTGAAGGACTTACCATTTTATCTAGATGTTCAATGGATCTATAAATCTCCCCCTGGGATTCATCATAGTAACTGTAACGGAACCTTTGACCTTGAAACAAATATCATGTACAAAATAAAATAGGGAAAAATTAGAAGCTAAAAAGAAAGCAAGCGCTTACCAAATAATTTCAGTTCTCATGGAAGGCAAAGCACAGCTTAAGCCTCTGAGAGAATCATTCCCAAGAGCCCTTGTACATAAAAATAAAAGGCATATTTGGGAAGGTAATAAAGAAATGATATATCACCAGTGTTTCATGATGTTAAAAACTATTTCAAACTGTAAAACCTTAAAGTCACGAGCAATACAAAAGACTATGGAAACAAACAGTTTAAAAGTTAGAAGCATTGTTAAACATATTATATCGGTCTATAATGGAAAGTAAACGCCAAGAATATGATTCAAGAAAATTTGGCTTCAGGAAACTATCTCAATTTAACAAATCAGTGAAAGCTTAGCTTTTGTTGTACAAATGCAAAGATTTAATCTCTACTACAGAAAAGAAAGAAAAAAAGTAGGTCAGAGATATATGTGGCTTGTATAATTTATATGACCTAGATTTTTAAAATTTATCTCATTTTTGCAAAACTTCCTACTTGGAAAAGGATCAATACAAGTGCCTTTAAGTAGGATACACAGAAGTATAAATATAACAAATAGTCCTACTCTGACAATAAAATCTCAACAAAGGTACAAGCACAGGACATTCAATGTTTAGCTATTCTCCAAAGAACAGAGAGGGTAAAACGGAAGAAGCTTCAAAAGAAGGTAGAAAACAAAAGGCTCAAGAAATAAATTTTGCTTCCTACTATAGTCAAAGAAAAGCCAAAAGTTAAACATATTCATAATTAATTACATATTATTATTCAACTGATTATGTTGTATTTCAGATATATCTAAACCTATTTTTCAGCAATGCCTTTATTTCCAAGAACTCATTACTTTTATACTCTTTATTTTTAAAGATTCACCAAAATGCAATTCTGAAGGTATTAGAGTACACTAATCATACACACACACACATACTATGCATCTTGTGCTTCAATTTTACAGAGAAGTTCACATATCCAATTATTATCCTCCCATCTGAGGAGGTGGGTTTCTTTGGCTGGATAATTATGATTTTTAAGTTTTCTGTTTATCTCACAAAAAAAATCACCTTATAAATAATGAGCCATGTAAAATTATAACACCCTTTTGATGTCCTTTTTTAGAGAAACTACACATCACAGTTCTTAACATTTCATTAACTTGTTGATGCTAATCATCTGATGGTCACCTTTCTACAATATACCATATTTCCTTAACTTTCACATATTAACTTTTCACATACATTAACATGCACAGCTACTCAATGTGGCAGTTCTTATTTCCCCACACCCCCTGCCCAGCGCCATTATTAAACAAATATTGCATCTTAAAATTCATGATATCCTATAATCAAGCAATAGGGTTCTGAGACAATTACCTGCATTCTGAATATAACAACCTTTTCTGGTAAACATTGGAGATTACTGCATGTTGCTATAACTATCAGATTCATTACAGTCCTTGCACTAAAAAAATTCTTAAACAGTGACAATTCTATCACTGAGTACCCCTATATTAAATAATTCATCAGACATTTCTTACAAAATTTAGAGTTAAGTATAGCTGTGTTTTTCTTTAAAGAATATATGTACTTCCTCCTAGCTAACAACAGGAACTATATAATTCACCCTATTTTTCCTATTTGCCAGCTGGCTGCCAGAAGGTTCAAAGCCAAATATAAAGTCTGTCATAATAACTTA
This sequence comes from Kogia breviceps, assembly GCF_026419965.1. Taxonomy (NCBI): domain Eukaryota; kingdom Metazoa; phylum Chordata; class Mammalia; order Artiodactyla; family Physeteridae; genus Kogia; species Kogia breviceps. The sequence continues at coordinate 78,495,128 of NC_081320.1, read as the reverse complement.
GTGATTCAATTCATTGGTACTAAATTTCTACTTCTGTTTCAAAGTTCTTTTGATGAAGCTGCCCCAAATCTTCTGTGAAATGAATAAACAAAAGAATAATCTTAGACAAGAAAATTCTAACTCACTGTCACTGTAATAAGAATAATATCCTTGGACGAAATCAAGATGAAAAAATATTCTTTGAACCCGAGCTGCTTCAGGTTTATACTAACACATTCTCTTTTTCTTGCTTCTGGTGATAACTGTCAGTTTTAGTTGTCAATAATCCCTGTGACTGGGACATAATTGTCTTATCTCAAGACTGCTACTCTCAGGTGCAGAGAAAAATGCATGTACTTTGTGACATTTACTATTTGAAAGTCTTTTCTATTTATTTCCAAGTTCAGAGCCACTGTTTCAAACAGCTGAAGTTGGTCAAACCTGCCTTAATCTAAGTCAAAAGTGTAATTATATTTTAAAACGTGGTCTTGTTTATATGGACCATTTTCAATGTAACTTTCACTTATAAACTACTTCTGAAGTAACATAGAATGTTTAAAGTAAGTTAAAATACTAAATCAACATGTGATTTAATAAGAATGACAATATACACAGAAAATCAACGAGCAAATGTTTAATATTTTGCTATCTACTTTTTGCTACTCTTTAGTAGCCACCTCGCATTTAGTAGCTGAAGAACTGAGTAGAAATATTTGATAAGCATTAAAGGATTTATCAGTTAAGAAGCTAAATTTACACTACTAAGCCACTACACTGAAAAAAGTATCCTACTTATAATAGCTCAAATTGTCTTACGATCATTGTTTTTAATTATACAAACATTTCAAAATTACTTTTCAAAATTACTACATTCTGGTCAATATACTTAAAGAAAGCATCTAATTTGAAGTAAACAGTTGCCATCATCCTAGCCTAAATGTATATACATACATATGTATGAATATATGTGTGTGCACATGAGTACACACACATACAAGTTCATTAAATACTACTTGGAATTTGAGTTCAAAAGATTTTTTTTTTGTTTCTAATTATTAAAAAATAAAGTTTATCAAGATTTTATTTAACAAGAAATAAAAAAAAGACAACCCTAGTATAATACACTGATCATAAATGCACTTTTAAGTATTTATTGTTCATTTAAAATATATTATGATTTCATGTACCTCATGAGTTTTGTTTTTACAATATTTCTAACATTCAGTTAAGCTTATGCATCTAAACTGAACAAATACAGTTGCCTATGTGCCTGGAGAACTGGACTTGTGAACTTTTATATAAGTATGGATAAAGCATATCACATAGTAAGAGAAAATTACTTACCTGAAACTTATCCTTTCAGAAGGTACACTGGGAAAATGGATTCTTTGAGCCCCTGTTTCAACGCCAAGTATGAGCTTTCTAGCTTTAAGAGCCATTGACACTGCCCCTAGGGGCAGCACAAGCTTTGGAACTCCCCTAGTGAGTATGTCAGTAGTTTCTTCAGGTGCCTTCCCTCAGTTCTTTTCAAATTCAAAAGATGAGAGGAAAAATAACCCAAGAAAAAAATCCTGTAAAGCAGAAACCTTACTCTTTGAGGGAAGGAGGGTAGCTCATTTGTGAATCCATTCCAGAGCACGCTTTCTGAGAAAAAGAAATACAGGTAAGTAATTTTCCCATCTCCAAAGGTGACTGGTGATTAATGAGTGGATTCACAGAGTGTGGAGAATAAGCTCCAGGGATGTCTGTTTAACACACAACAATCAACTAATGAGGACAAACATAACAATGAATGGTACAAGAACCAACACTACTTTTGAATTACCTCAAAACAAAAAGTAAAAAAAATATTAAATACCTCAACATTAAGCTATACACTAGATTGCAGAAATAAACATGAGCTTGGAAAGTTGGTCAATAAAGCCCCCAAAAGATCAGTCAGTAAGACAGACTACCAGACATATGTCCAGTAAAAACTGTATTGTTATACATTTACTTAATCACTTTATGTTTATATGTTAAAACGTTTTCAAATATTTGAGTTAAACCTCACAACAACCTGTGAGATAGACTATTAAACCACAGTACAGGGCTTCTCTGGTGGCGCAGTGGTTGAGAGTCCACCTGCCGATGCAGTGGACACGGGTTCGTGCCCCGGTCCGAGAAGATCCCACATGCCGCGGAGCGGCTGGGCCCATGAGCCATGGCCGCTGAGCCTGCGCATCCGGAGCCTGTGCTCCGCAACGGGAGAGGCCACAACAGTGAGAGGCCCGCGTACCGCAAAAAAAAAAAAAAAAAAAAAAAAAAAAACCCACAGTACACTAAGGCCCTAAACTGGAGACACTCATAACTGACATCACTACCAAAGAAAAAATGTACTTCATAAAGAAAATATTATCTAAGTATCTCAAATAAGGTAATCATTTATATAAGCAAAATACTATAGTCCTTTTATTCTGAAGTCTTAGTTATAATGTAAAATTATTGGCTTTATCTCAAACTTGTAAAAGATCAAAACCCTAAATATGTGAAATCAGTATGTACCAATATTTGAGAAGACAAATGTGAAAGTGTGAATAAGATATATTTCAGGAATTAGCTAACTTACACTCAAACCAATTTAAATATTTAGAAAATAGTAACACCCTCAGACCCAAGACACTAACAACAGAAAGGAAGAAGAGTATGAATGATCATGTGTTAATATATATTAAACTAAAAATCTGAATAAAGATATAAATTTCATAAATATTGAAGAAGAATGCCAATTTTAATAAGTGGCACATATTTATAAAAAAGAAATTACATAAACCTAGACAAATGTTAAGTTTATAGATAAAAATCCAAAACTGCTGAAGTGACTGTAGTGTAAACTCTATTCATATTTTAACAAAATAATATAATTTATTATTAACATCTACCAAATAAATTTATTGAAACTGATTTGAACTTAAAACTACCATTTAAAAAGAAAATTAAATGGAAGCATGAACCCACTTTTAAAGAATCAATTTCTGTTAGGTCCAGTTTCATTCAGAAACTTCTTAGAAGTTAACTGAAAGTTATGTTAATGAAAGTTGTCAATAATCTAAATTTGGAAGTAGAAAGTTCAGGGTGATCAGGAAAATACAAATATTAACAGCATATATGGAAAAGAGCAAAAATGAAACAGGGAAATAGAATAAAAATTCTACTAACTAGAAAAACTAAAATAGGTCCAGACAAAATCCTCTTACATGGAGCCATCCTCTAGGATGTGGAAATTGGTAAGTACACAAAGTATAGGGACAACATTACTTCACCAAGGTAAAAGTCAAATACTAGCAGCAAATGTATGCCACTCTTCCTGATAGTAGCAGGAAAGGTAAAAAGAGGTGGGATCATTAAAACGTTACCAGGGACACATCATCCTATTGGACTCCCTAATGATCAAATAAAAGGCAGGAATTGAAACACAGGGGGCTGGCGGGGTGATTCAAATGAGGGGATAGAAAGACAGGGCACAATAGAATCTGGGTTCCCAACTCTCCCTTTGCTTCTCTCACCCAAAAAGAAAAATTGAGAGTATTTTAAACTTTCTATTTTTTCCCTCTCTAATATCTCTTTCAAGTCTAAATAAGATCTAAATGGTACCTGAAAGATGAACATCTTTAAAGCTAAATCCCTTTTAAAAAAAAGTCATTCTTATAATGGACATTGGCTAACAAATAAGGTTGACAAAGGCAAAATCCTTCCAGTTACACACATATAGGTCTCCTGACTGTCTCTATCATCAAGTTTCTCATTTTATTTTCCACAGAAGCTGGACATTATATAAAGAGAAATGACCACTAGAGATGAAAGATGTCGTCACTGCCAGTACTCTATTATTCAACAAAAACAAAAAAATTCCACTGCTTATATGTGAGTAATTGATCAACTGTACCATAATCAATTAAGTGATTTTCTTCAAAAACCAGCTATTCAGAAATGTGGAGTGTGTTAAGAGCCTAACTCAATGAAACGTCTAAGATCTCTGAGTACTTGAGGAAATGAATCCTTCCTGTGAAATGACTTAGAATTCAGTGTCATCATTATTTTGTATGGTAAGATCAATCTGCACAGCATCTTTAAAACAAGAAGAAACTACTAAGTATTATTGTCATGAGAAAAAGCTAGACTTTTGAGATGGAAATATACCCCTCATTAATTTAGGAAAGATGACCAATACCACTAAAGCATGAATTTGAAAAATATGAAACAATTTCTAAGTATCCACAGTTTAACCCATAACTAGCCAATGATTCATATTATTTCAACAGGCATATAAAACAGAAAATGAAGCTTATTTTACAAGAATGACAATTACTATTACTATTGTAGAAAGGAGTCTACCAATTTTGGACTAGTGTCCATGTAACTCTTTCCACTTACTCCCAAACATCTATCAAATTTCCTAACAAGAATTTGTACAGTGCTTTCCATAAGTACAAAGTAAGCACTTAATGAGTATTGTTCGTGATAGAGATACTGAAAAAATAAACACTTGGAAAAGTTCCATTACTTAATCACCAAATGTAAATATAAATATGTTTTAGTCTCTAGATGATTCCCATAGCTAACATTTATCAACCTCTGGAAATTTTGAGTTCTTTTTTGTAATTATCACCAAAAAATTCTATCTTGCAATTTAAATTCCAAAATTTTCAAGAAATCAGGAGATGAAATGGCCTAAATAATTTTCTGAGGACCTAGATAGAATACAAGACAAAATTCACCTTTCTCTTTCAACATTCTACTTAATATAGTAGTGGCTTAGGATTTGCTTTATAATAATCAATGAGGTAAAAAGGATGAGTCCACATAAAAGAGCAATATTAAAACATTTACTCATGTTTTATGTCGATTTATGCTGTGATTGTATGTGCTGCCAACCTTGAGGGAGGGCCCTGAAGAACACTATCAGGGCAGAGAATTATTTAAATCATAAAAATGATTTTAAATGATTCATAAGAGCCTTAATTAAAAGTGAAGAAGGAGGGGACACATGCTTCCGGAACTTTAAATTTCTAAAACATGCTTTATTATCAACACAAATTCATAATACTAAGTAAAATAGCCTTTTTTTCAAAAATGATACTCCCTAGTTTTATTACTAAACTTCGAAGTTCCCAAGAAAAGAACTCTTTCAAGCATCTACCTACTCAGATCTAAGTAATATACTTATATCCATAAAAAATAACTTCTGCCAAAGGTAGCAAACCAACTAGCAAATAGAATTCGTTATTAAAGAACCCTGAGAGCCTCTTAAGGAGTTTGACAAGGTAGGTAGCAGAGCTACATGCATACCCTAATCCAGGGCTTCCAACCTGAGCACTATCAACATTTGGGGCAGGATAATGCTTTGATGTGGGGGGCTGTCCTGTGCATTGTAGGATGTTTATTTAACAGCTTTCCTGGACTCTACTCCTTAGATGCCAGTAGCATCCCCATCTCCTTCCCCACCCCAGCTGTGATGACCAAAAATGTCTCTAGGCATTTCCAAATGTCTCCTGAGGGAACAGTCAGCCCCATCTGAGAAATCAGTACCTTAAACAGAAATATTTATCTAGACCATTACGGAGGATGGTTCTCTTGAACCGAAATCTCAAGGCCATGCATAGTGCAGCATGAGGTAAGAGAAGAAACCAGCCTATCCAGGCCTGATAAATGTTGAATCAACTCCAGCAATCAATGATAAGACATGTAAAAGCCAGGGCTCCCTATATCTCATTAAGGATGTTTTTCTGGCCATTCTGTATCTGAAAATTTATGGTGTTGTGCCTTATGTTTTTACTATAATCAAAGAAATAACTTAAGAATGACAGATAATGGCATCCTTAAATCATTAAAATAAATGAGTCAAAGAGATGTCCTAAAAGGAATAGGATTCAGAAATATTCTACAACAGTAATGGATAAATGAGAACAAATTGTATCCAAAGAATTCAAAAAACAAAATTTACTAAACAAGGCATCCATAAATGTCTCACTTCCTTTATGATCTATGCACTGTGAAGCTTCCTTATTCTTTTAATTCACAATAATAACAAAAATCTCTTAGGAGTCCTTACCCTTATGAACCATTACCAATTTAGACCACAGTGCTAATAGCTAACATGTTACAACCTTTGGAGGGTAGCTATAAACTGATGGCAACTATGGGCAAAAATTAAGCACCAAAGGAAAAAAAAGAAAGAAGAAAAGAATGTGGAAAAGGACTTGCATAGCACACCGTGCTCTTCTACGGTCTAAAGAACATTTGTTTTATCCACCAAAAATTTAACTTCAGAGAATCTATCACACAACTCTACCTGGAAATGGGGTTAAAAAATCTTAACTCCCACTAACCTAAGTGTCTAAGCAAGGATGCCCTCACAGTGTGAATCCAATTATACCAGTCGCCTTTGGAAATGTATCCATAATCCCCTATTACAATCTCATCCTTTTTAAATGACCAAAAGACTATTTTTATTCACCTTTAAACATTGTTGCTAAAAGTAAAACTTTCCACGAAAGTGATAAAGAACTGAAAATCAGAGCTTAGAATGAAAAGATACCTTTAACCACAAGTACATAATATCTACCATGAAATGTTAAAATCTAGAACTTACCCCAATGGCAGAAATCAGAAGAAACCACAAAGAGATTACTAGGATCCGCTAGATATTTACTGAAGAGTTTTCCGAATTCCTGTTCTTTTGACTCACTCAGAGCTCCAACCAATACAGGAATAATGGTAAACTCATCCTTATGGCTTAAAGAAAACAGAAAGAAAAAAAAAAAAAAGTCATTTAAGAAATATAAGAACAAAAATAGTTTTCCAATGTGTTGGCACTAAAAAGTGGAACATTTATTAATAGTGGAATGGATAATATACATGATATTGCTGAATTCTTAAAATCTATAAATGTTTAAAGAAAACCATTTAAAAATATAAGGTACAGAATACTAAAAATATCTATTTAAATTACAGAAATGTACAATACTTCTTTAGGTAAACAAAGCTATTTTACTACTAATAATATCCTCGAACATAAAAATAAGCCCATCAAACCATCACCAAGTCAAGTCTTCTCAACTACCCATAAAAGCTACAATCATCTCTACCCAATGCTTCTGTAATTTTAAAAGAGTATTAAATTCTTCACTTATTTTAATTCTATCCGATTATAAATACCACCATTTCTGGCACTTCTTCTATAATCCTGCCAAGTGAGACCTACAAAACTTATCTTGGCTCCCGTAAGATTCACCAAATGCACCTTACTCCTATACTAATAAACAGATACAGGACAGTCTGAAGATACAACTCAAATTTCACTGGCATCTAGGGTGGACATAGAATTCAAGGAAATAGATATTAATTTCTAGCAGCAAGAAAAAGACGCCACGCCCATCCACAATGTTTATGGCATATCCACAAGTCCCTTTTTCACTCTATAGATTGAAAGATTTATGGAAAAGGAACAGAGCAGATTAATTAAGAATAACTGTGACGGGCTACAGAAACAGACCTTTTAAATTGTTCATTGTAGTGAAATTTTATTTACATATATTCAATTTTATTTATATTCTAAAGGATCCCAGATTTGGAATTTTAGAAGCATGAATCATGTTTGTCTGACATGTTCTAAACAGGACTTTTAAAAAAATCATTGTAATAAATGCTTTTTAATATGATAATCTGGCACTTAATTGATGTGGGACAAACAGAATTCATAAAAGGGTCTGTAAAAATACTAAGTTTAAGTATTACCAAAATAAATGTTAGCTCAGCTTCATAAAGCTAAATTCAGGGCACCCAAGCGCCTCCCCCAAAAAGGCCCCCTTACCCTTGTCAATTGCGAAATAAACAGATCATACAGATCTCCAGTCCCTCTGCAATGCAGGGGCTTCTTGGGCAGAATCTGCATCTATGGAGTAAGAAAAAAAGAGGAAGCTGGCAGAGGAAGCTGCCATGGGATATCTCTTTCTCTGATTCTTACCACTTTGCTTAACAACTGCATGAACGAATAGGGGCTCTTCAGTAAGTTAAGAGTGATTATTATATGAAAGAAAAGAATTTGAGCTCTAGTAAAAACTCAAGAAGATTGTTATGAATTGTTCTAACTTCAAGTACTACCTACATAAATAAATACACTAAGATCATTAAAGAGTTTGCAAGTAATTATGACATAGTAGGGAAGCAGTTATACAGAGTATAAAAAACAAGAAGTCAGAAGAAATGGGCTCAAGTACTATCTCTATCACATACAAATAAATGTTGAGAGCATAGGTAAGTTACGAACCTAAAAATTTATATTATTTGTAAAATGATCATAATTACAATACCCTTTTCATAAAACTGTTACGAAGTAAGGAATACTACAAAAAAAGTACTTTGTCAACAACGGTTGCTTCACTCTGAGCAAACAACACATCTCCTCTCCATAACAGCCACCAAACTATTCAATTAACCTGTCTGAACTATCTATACAGAGGTAAAAGTCTAATACTACTTAGAAATCTAAGCTCTGAATCAAGATTCATCCATCCACCTCTTTGTTATTTCTTTTTAAAAAATTGCTTGTTGTTCTCTATCCCCACAAAGCATGACTTAAAGAGCATTTGGCTTTGAAATGTAATATTCCTAGGTTTTAGAATCCAAGTTGTGAAGTTGGTCTTCCCTAATGAAGGAGTATAAAATCTCGCCCTCAAATAACAATTATAAAACTGGATAAAACGTCAAAAAAAACAACCATTTTGTGCTCTGGAAATCAACCAAGGGCGAAGAACACAATAAGAAGAGTTTATTCATGAAAAATAAACTGATTTCTTAGGAAGAACAGTGGAAGGCTGGCATCTTACCAGGAACTGACTCTATCTCCCTCCCTTGCTCCACCAACATTATGGTGAAAGCAAGGTGAGATTGCCTGTGAAAACCAGCAGCTTCACCGCTGAAGGAAGCTGACTTTGATTTGGAATACAGAGCAGAATACCCACACCCAGGGGGAAACAGAAAATCCTGCAGCTTTTGTAGCCTGAAATTACCATATCATTTGAGGGAAGCCACAAACCTTAGGACTACCTAGAAATCTAACAGGGAGGTCTGGGAAAGGAGAGACCCATATAGGGACTGAATAAATTCATATATTCTGAGGAGATGCCCTGATGGTGCCCTGGCTGAACAGGAGGCAGCACATGTGTGCAGGGGAGGTCCATAAGGCCCTAAGCTCTCGCCAAGTGTCAGGTAATTGGGAGGGTGAGAGCAAGCACAAGGATAAGTAGAGACCTGAGAGACACCAAGCTCTTACACATCCCTGGCTGACTGGAAACCTCCACACATGCACAGGGAGACCAGAGAAGATCCAACAGAAAGCAAAGGAGGCAAACTTGAAAATTTCATATGTGCTCCCCCAAACATACACAATCCAGCAGCAGAGGGTGAAAGGTATACAGGCTCAACATGTTTAAGCACAACCTCCAAAAAAACAGTAGCTAAGCACTAAGCAGTGCAGATACAAGGGTGAACTCTAGAAAGCCAGGGTAAAATATATAAATAAGAATTTTTTTAAAGCTAAGGAGATACATCAGTAGCCAAATACTGTGAGAGAGACAAATTCCACAGAGTCCACGAAAGTTCCTTTTAAAAAAATTAATGAATGAAACAACCACCACCACCATCACTACCACCTGCAGAAAAAAATTAATAAAATCAGAATAAAGTTGCTATAAAAAATGGGCAGAAGACCTAAACAGACATTTCTCCAAAGAAGACATACAGATGGCCAAGAGGCACATGAAAAGATGTTTAACATTACTAATTATTAGAAAAATGCAAATCAAAACTACAAAGAGATATCATCTCATACCAGTCAAATGGTTATCATCAAAAAATCCACAAACAATAAATGCTGGAGAGGGTGTGGAGAGAAAGGAACCCTCCTACACTGTTGTGGGAATGTAAACTGGTACAGCCACTATGGAGAACAGTATGGAGGTTCCTTAAAAAACTAAAATAGAGCTACCATATGATCCTGCAATCCCACTCCTGGGCATATACCCAGAGAAAAACAAGGTCCGAAAGGATACATGCTCCCCAGTGTTCACTGCAGCACTGTTTACAACAGCCAGGACATGGAAGCAACCTACATGTCCATCAACAGAGGAATGGATAAAGGGGTGGTACATATATACAATGGAATATTACTCAGTCATTAAAAAGAATGAAATAATGTCATTTGCAGCAACATGGATGGACCCAGAGAATGTCATATTGAGGGAAGTAAGACAGAGGAAGAGAAATATTGTATGATACTGCTTATATGTAGAATCTAAAAAGAAATGGTACAAATGAACTTATTTACAAAACAGAAACCGACTCACAGACTTAGAGAACAAACTTATGATTACCGGGGGGAAGGGTGGAGGGAAGGGATAGTTAGGGAGTTTGGGACTGACATTATACACTGCTATATTTAAAAATGGATAACCAACAAGGACCTACTGTATAGCACAGGGAACTTTGCTCAATATTATGTAACAACCTAAATGGAAAAGTACTTGAAAAAGAATAGATACATGTATATATGTATAACTGAATCACTCTGCTGTACACCTGAAACTATCACAACATTGTTAATTGACTATAATATAAAATTAAAAGTTTAAAAAAAGAATAAAGTTGCTATAATATACTATTGTATTGGCTAAAAAGTTCATTCCAGTTTTTCTGTAAGATATTATGGAAAAACACAAACTTTTGGCCAACCCAATATGTAAAAAGTCCAGTTTCAAGAAAAAAATTGTAAGCCAAAGAAAACGGAACCTGTGACCCACTCTTGGGGGTAGGGTGGGGTAGGGGTGGAAGTAGAAGCTGTATCCAAATGGGACCAGATATTAGATTTAGCAGACAAATATTTTAAAAGTTATTATAAATATGTTCAAAGAAATAAAGGCAACTATGCTTAATATATACAACATCAAACATACAAGGATGCACACAATGGGAATCCCAGAAAAGTTACAGTAAAAGTATTAGAAAAAAATAATGGCTGAAAACTTTCCAAATTCCATGAAAAACATTAATCTACAGATCAAAAAAACTCCACAACCCAAAGTAGGTAAGTATAAAGAGATCCCCAACCTAGGTACACCATAATGAAACTGATGAAAATCAAAGACAAAGAGAAAATCTTGAAAGCAGCAAAAAGAAAATGACTCATTACTTACAGGATAGACTTTTCAACAAATGGCACTGGGATAATTGCATATCCATAGGAAAAAAGTGAACTCAGACCTTTACCTCATACCATACACAAACTGGATAATAGCCACAACTATAAGCTAAAACTGTAACACATCTAGAACTGGGTTCAGCAAACATCTTTTGAAATGGGCCATACTGTAGGTTTTCTGGGCCATACAATATCTTTAGAAACTACTCAACTGTCACTGTAAAGAGAAAGCAGCCATAGTCTTTAGGTAAATGAATGGGTGTGACTATGTTCGGATAAAACATTACAGTAACAAGCTGTGGGCCAGATATGGTCTGCAGAACACATTCAAGAAGAGCAAATCTATGTGACCCTGGATTCAAAAGCAGAATCCATACAAGAAAAAAAAAAAAGATAAAAATTCATCAAGAATGTTTGCTCTTCAACGGACACCATTAAGAAAACAAACAGACAAGCCATACAATGGGAGGAAATCTTTGCATATCATATATATGAATTAAAAAAACCTGTGTCCAGAATATATAAAATCTTGTAACTCAGTAAAAAGATAAATTATCAAATTAAAACTAGGACAGGGCTTCCCTGGTGGCGCAGTGGTTGAGAGTCTGCCTGCCGATGCAGGGGACGTGGGTTCGTGCCCCGGTCCGGGAGGATCCCACATGCCGCGGAGTGGCTGGGCCCGTGAGCCATGGCCGCTGAGTCTGCACGTCCGGAGCCTGTGCTCCGCGACGGGAGAGGCCACAACAGTGAGAGGCCTGCGTACCGCAAAAAAAAAAAAAAAAAAAAAAAAACTAGGACAAAATATATGAATAGACATTTGACAAAAGAAGATACACAAATGACTAATAATCATATGAAAAGTTGCTCAACTTCATAAGTCACTGGAGAGATGCAAATTAACACCACAATGAGGTTACACTACACACCTGTCAGAATGGTTGTAATAAAAAGACTGACAATAACAGGTACTGGGCCACAATGTGGAGAAACAGAACCCTCATGCATTGTTCCTGGAATATAAAAAAGTGCCATCACTTTGAAAAACAGTTTGGCAGTTTCTAAGAGTTAAAACACAGGCTTATCATATGACTCAGCAATTCCATTTCCAAGTAACTATTCAAGAGAAGTGAAAACATATGTTCACATAAAGACTTGTACAAGAATGTTTATATCATTATTCCTAAGAGCCAAAAATGAAAATGATCCAAATGTCCATCAACTGGTGAATGGTTAAACAAAATGTGGCATATTCATACAATGGAATGACTACTGAGCAATAAAAAGAATGAACCGTGGATACATAGCGCAACATGGATGAATCTCAAAAACAGTATGCTAAGTGCAAAAGGACAGACACAAAAAACTATTTTGTATGATTCCATTTATTTAAAATTTCCAAAAAATACAAATCTATAGAGAAAGAAAGAAGGTAAATGGTTGCCTGAGATTGAGAATGGGAGCAAGAAATGCCCTCAAATGGACACAAGGTTTCTTTTTTGGGTGATAAAAATGTTGTTTTAAAACTAGATTGTAAGATGTCTGCACAAACCTATAAATTTATCAGAAATCAGTGAGCTATAATCTTATGTTGATGAGTTCTACAAGATATCACTCATACTTCAAACTTCAATAAAACTGTTAAAAAAAGAAGAAGAAGAAAGAAAATCCATCTTTGCCACTTGCAAACTGTTACTTGCACCAGGTTACTTAACCTATCCTAAGCCTCAACTGTCATCAGTAAAAACAGAGTTAAAAAAATCTACCTTGCAAAACTCTTGTGAGCACTTTAGTAATGTAGATGAAAGTTTTATCCCTTCTTTTTCTGTCCTATACCTTAACCCATGCTGCAGAAAATTACTATATCCAAGATGTGTAACAAACGAGAATTGAAATCCCAGAACCAATAGTGAAGCACTCTCTTTAAAAACAAACAATATGGGCTTCCCTGGTGGTGCAGTGGTTAAGAATCCGCTTGCCAATGCAGGGGGCAAGGGTTCAAGCCCTGCTCCAGGAAGATCCCACATGCCACAGAGCAGCTAGGCCCGTGTGCCACAACTACTGAGCCTGCGCTCTAGAGCCTGTGCGGCACAACTACCGAGCCCACGTGCCTCAACCACTGAAACCCACACGTCTCAACCAGTGAAACCCACGCACCTAGAGCCTGTGCCCTGCAACAAGACAAGCCACCGCAATGAGAAGCCCATGCACTGCAACGAAGAGTAGCCCCCGCTCGCCACAACTAGAGAAGGCCTGTGCGCAGCAACGAAGACCCAATGCAGCCATAAATAAATAAATAAAAATTTTTAAAAAACAAACAAAAAACCAAACAAACAATATCGGGACTTCCCTGGTGGTCCAGTGGCTAAGACTCCGCACTCCCAATGCAGGGGCCCCGGGTTCGATCGCTGGTTAGGGAACTAGATCCCACATACCGCAACTAAAGATCCCGCATGCCACAACTAAAAGGTCCTGCGTGCCGCAACTGAAAGATCCCACGGGGCTTCCCTGGTGGCACAGTGGTTGAGAGTCCGCCTGCCAATGCAGGGAACACAGGTTCGTGCCCCGGTCCGGGAAGATCCCACATGCCTCAGAGCAGCTGGGCCCGTGAGCCATGGCCGCTGAGCCTGCGCGTCCGGAGCCTGTGCTCCGCAACGGGAGACGCCACAACAGTGAGAGGCCCGCGTATCGCAAAAAAAAAAAAAAAGATCCCACGTGCTGGAACAAAGATCCCACATGCCGCAACTGAGACTCAGCGCAGCCAAATAAATAAATATTTAAAAATAAAACCAATATCACCGTATCACCAATGCTTTTAATGGTACAGAGCATAAAAAGTCTAAATTCTAATGTAAAAATTCTAATATAAAAATGTGAATTTGTAGCTAACATAGTTCTACAGTTAATGCTATAGTTAATAACACTATTGAATATTCGAAACTTGCTAATAGTAGATCTTGAAAGTCCTCATCAGAAGGAAAAAATGTGAACTCTAATATGAATATTCTAAGTGATAAAACAATTTAAATGGCAGTGTTTTTACTTAATTAGTGATATATAAGTAACTGAAATATTAAAATTGATGGCATTTTAAACTAGATGAAATACTGTATACAAATAGTTATTTGCTTATTCTTTCTATGGCATTAAATCTGAATATTTCTCCCCTGAACAACACTGATGAACATGAGAATTTTCTTTTCTATACAAATTGTTCCAACTTCCCAAAGATTTTAGAAGCAGTCCAGAGCTTCTCAGGTGAGAATTAAAAAAAAATCATAGGCACTTCCCTGGTGGCGCAGTGTTTAAGAATCCATGTTCCAAATGCAGGGGGCCCGGGTTCAATCCCTGGTGGGGGAACTAGATCCCACATGCATGCTGCAACTAAGAGTTTGCATGCCACAACTAAGGAGCTGGCAAGCCACAACTAAGGAGCCCACCTGCCGCAACTAAGACCCAGTGCAACCAAATAAATAAATAATAACTAAGCCAGTCAGAAAAAAATTATTCTTATCCCTAAAGTGCTGAGGCTGTTGCCACAATAATATCACTATATAATTTACTCTCCTCTTTTAGACAGAAAATATTCATAGGGAAAAAAGAGGATAAAACATATGTAAATATAAAAAATCTTTACTCTGATAAAAATAAAATACATCCCAATCTTCTCAAATGTCTTGTGCTATCTCTTGCTCATCCTTTTCATGGTCATAGAAACTAAAATTATCCCATTACAAGCAACAAAGAATTTGTACTTATTATTCCAGAGATTCTCCATGTTCTATCTATAATTCTAAAAAATGCTCTCTTCCGGATACAGGTAATACTCAAAAGGAAACTTCTATGTTCATGAAAAAGGCAAACTGGGGAAGGGGAAGAAAAGGGAAAAGGGAGAAGGTAAACTAGCTGTCAATGACAACTAAAATTACCATTTAAGTCATTATAAATCTTTACTGTTGGATCAGGTAAGTGAATCTAATGAGATTATCAAAACTAATTTCAAAGGTTGTATCTTTCTGAATTTCCATTCCAGTAGGAATACTGATTAGAAAGGTTTTACAGGAGCAGGCATATTTCAGGTACCAGAGAATTTGTACTAAATTCTGTTTTGGAAACTCAACCATTCAAAGCAAGAGTCCTATGATAAACTGGCCCAAGTCTGCTGAGAGAATTATAGAGACATTCTAGTATTTTGAGAGAAACAAGTCAACATTTCCATGCCCTATGCTCTCCTAAAATTACACGCAGGGCTTCCCTGGTGGCACAGTGGTTAAGAGTCCGCCTGCCGATGCAGGGGACACGGGTTCGTGCCCCGGTCCGGGAAGATCCCACGTGCCGCGGAGCAGCTAGGCCCGTGAGCCATGGCAGCTGAGCCTGCGCATCCGGAGCCTGTGCTCCGCAACGGGAGAGGCCACGACAGGGAGAGGCCATGACAGTGAGAGGCCCGCGAACCGCAAAAAAAAAAAAAAAAAAAAAAAAAATTACACGCAGGTTTACACCTAAAACTTAACAGCTTTACCATCTCTGATAATTGTATACTCTTAGGCCTTAAACTTATCTTAAAATTATCTTACTCTACCACATAGAAATATTTACCAAGTTTTGCTCATTCTAACCTTTAAATGTCTCCCATAATCTGCTCAGTCTGCTACCCTATCCACCACTACCTTAGTTCAAAGCCCCCGTGATTTCTAAACTATTTCTACCAACCTCTTCCAATTCTAATCCATCCTTCACAGTACCATCACGCCATCAAAGAGTAATACTCTTATAGTCAAGTCTAATCATCTCTCTCTTTTGCTGAGGAACTTTTATAGCTCTATACCAATCATAGAATGAAATACAAATATCTTAAAATGACATTCAATGCCCTTCACAATCTTGTCCCAACCTACTTTCCAACTTTCTAATCCTGGCCCTCTTACTCTACACCTCTACAAAGTTACCTATTCAAATGTCTCCAGTCCCACGTTGGTATCATATATGTGTGAAAAGTCGGATAAGGTATAACAGGAAGTGGCAGGACCAATATCTAACTAAAACCATTCATATCTGTGAAAAAACTTTTTCTAACTATGCAGGCCAAACAAAAAAACATCTACAGACAGATCTCAGTTACTAGCTCAGCCTTCTGCAACTCCAGCAAGCTAAGTTGAATAATATTCTGTTCTTAAAATAAGCCTTGGGCTTTCTTACTCCTATACTTTGTATTTACAGTACTCCCTTTCCCTCAAAAAATTCTGCCCCATTCTGTGAAAATTATAGCCATCCTCAAAGTCCACTCAAATATCACCTTCTTTACAAAGCCTTCTGTGCTCCCCTAACTCAGCTATAACCTACATCCCCCTTTCTGTTCCTATAAACTCTTCAATCGTACTTATTACATTTTGAATTATATTACATTTATTTATATACAGTTATCTCTCCTACTAGACTATATGCTGAGGAAACACACAATATTTACTTATTTTGTATCACGTGTCATTCCTTGCACAATTAGGCAATCTACTAATACCAGAAAAATTCAGATTAACCAAAATTTTTAATTTTGAGAGTAAATGTCATCTTAAAAACAATCAAACCTTTACATCAATAACTAGTAAAACTGAAGGGGGGGGGAATTACAGTTATGGGCCAGAATGAGTTTTGTTTACTAGCCTACTTAATTACTCCCCATGAATAAATTATTCTTAACCTGCGATTAACAGAAACATTGGAAAAGGAGGCTCTTGTGTATTCCTGAGAAGGTGACAAAGGTAAAGGAAAAGAAATCCTTTTTCCAACCCAAAATAACAAGTTTTAAATAATAAAATCAGGGACTTCCCTGGTGGTCCAGTGGGTAAGAATCCGCCTTCCAATGCAGGGGAAACGGGTTCGATCCCTGGTTGGGGAACTAAGATCCCACATGCTGCGGGGCAACTAAACCTGAGCACCGAACTACTGAGCCCGTGTGCTCTGGAGCCCACGCGCCACATCTAGAGAAGAACCCGCGCACCACTAGTAAGACCCAATACAGCCAAATAAATAAATTAATATTTTAAAATAAATAAAATAAAATCAGAGCTATAAACCGCTAAAAAGTCCTTCTGAGACAAGGAAAATGATATAGGTCATAAACTCATATTGACATAAAAGAAAGGAAGCACAGTAGAGAGGAATAAAACAATGTAAAATAACATTTTTCATTTATTTCATTTTATTTTTCTTATTCTTAATTGATCTAACAGATAACAATTGTTCAAAATAATTATAGCAATAATGTGTTTGGTAATTATAGCTTATGAATGATAACAATGTTATAAGGGACAGGAAGGAGAAACCGGGAATACTCTAAGATATTTACACTACATGAATCAGTACAGTGTTACTTGAAAGTACACTTGCATCAGTTGCAAATGTATGTTGCAAACTTTAAAGCAACCACTAAACAAAGTAAAAAGAAGTATAATCAATATACAAAGAGAGGAAAGAAAATGAACTCATATTAAATGCTCAATTAAAACCTGACCAAAAAGAAAAAGAGGGGAAGACAAAAAAGAAATAAAGAACAAGGGCAATGAACAGAAAATGGTAACAAATATAACAGTTATTAATCCAAGTATATCAATAATCTCTTAATAGGTGAACGGATACACTGTGATACACCCATAAAATGGACTATTATTCAACATAAAGAAAAATAAGCTACCAAGCCATAAAAAGACATGAAGGAATCTTGAAAATATATTACTAAGTTAAAGAAGCCAACCTGAAAAGGCTACATACTGCATGATTCCAACTACATGATATTCTAGAAACTATATGACTATGAAGACAGTAGAAAGGTCAGCAGTTACCAGGGGTTGGATGGAGGTAGAGAGGGGGGAGAAGATGAATAGATAAAGCACGGGGGATTTTTAGGGCAGTAAAACTATTTTACACGGTACTATAATGGTAGATACATGACATGAGGCACTTGGTAAAACCCATAACTATATAACACAAAGAGTGAACCCAAATTAACCTATGAACTTCAGTTAATAATCATGTATCAATATTGGTTCATCAATTATCACAAATGTATTATACTAGTATAAGATGTTACAAATAGAAAAAATGTTCAGTTAATAGTAATTAATACCATACAAGGCATCCGACACTCTCATACAAGGCATCTGACATTCTCACTCAGGGAACTCAAAAATATAATTATTACAAATAAACACAAGAATTACAAGAATTCGGTTTAACAATCTGTATAAACTATACAAAATCAAGATTTTCTAAATATATATAATGGTATAAGTACTAAGTTACCAAATCCTAACCATGGTGAATTTCTAAGATTGGCTAGAACCTAAAACATAAGATGAAACAGATTTAAATACACGGTACTGTGCTTTCAAGTTGCCCATGTTCCAAAATATTAGTAGTAACAAAAAGCATTATATGGCTAAAAAGATAATAATATTTTTACAGTGAACATGAACATTTTTATAGGGTCATATTTCTCAAACACTTTGAAAGTTACTAAAGAACTATTTACTTTGCACATTTTTCTGAACAAAAAAAGCACTGAAATTAGGACAAAGGAATTGTTCTATATCTTGACGGTGGTGAATATTTACAACTCTGCATTTATCAATATTCATAGACTTCTATGCCATAAAGAGCATATTTTACTGTATGTAAATTACCCCAGAAATCAATTAAAAATTTAAACTGTAAATAGAGTAAATGGGAATGATATAGAGAAAAGAATAAAAGGGGTGAAAGATAACTGAACAGAGTAAAATGCAAAGAAAAAGAAGAGGTGGGATCATGTTGTTAATTTTAAGAGTGAACAGTTTTTTTCAAGATAGACGATTTCTACATATCCAAACTTAACTCTCTCAAATGCAATTATATGCAATACTAAAAACTATGAATTTCAATCGTAAAGATAATATATGGAAAAAAGAATCAGAATAAAATACTTAAGATATCATCTCCTATTTACACATTTTAATTTTCACAAAAACGTGTATGTATAAACCTTATACATATATTGTATATATATAAACATATACGCATACATATATGTTAGCATATCTATAATAATTTTTACTGTCAGTAAACACTGGTTGAGGAGAAGCAAAGAGGCTTTCACCGCTCATTTTGTACTTCTTGATGTTGTTTATACTTTCAAACCATGTACATCCATTTTTAAAATGTCAACAGAATTAACTGAGCAAGGGGATTATGGGTCATTTTATGTTTTCTCCTCTATAACCTCTAATGAATATCATTTTAAAATCTGTCCAAAATAACAGAGAATTATAAATAATAGACATTTAATTGTTTAACCTGTAATAATTTTTTATAGTAGTGAAAAATGAGGGAAAAGTTTTAAAATTAAATGACCAATTGAAGTATTACAAAGACATATACTAGAAAGTCCTATGTATACCCAATAAAAAGATTAAAAAATGACATGGAAATAGGTTCATGATATGAAAAGCAGTTAATTTTAAAAAATCTGATCTCATTTTTGGAAAAATATTTAATAAAAGTATTAAAAATCGATTGTTATTAATTTATTCAACAATTAATTACTGAGATCCTTTTGTGTACCAGGTACTGAGATGGGTACAGAAGATACAGGGTAGACTAGCTGCCCTGGAGTAGGGAATAGGTTAGGGAAGTACCAGAGAAGGGAGATAAAGAGCTCTTTAACTGCAGTGCTACTGTGGTAGGTTGTCTACAAATATAATCACCAAAATTCCTCCCACTTCTGAATGCTCATGCTACCCCTCCCATTAGGTATAGAGCCAATTTCTCCTTCCCTTTGAACCTAACCTACCAACTTACTCTGCCAAGTAGAATGCAACATAAGTGATACTGTGCCACTTCCAAGCCTAAATATTAAGAGGGCTAGAAGTTTCTACTTGCTTTCTTGTTACCCTGAACTGCCATGTACTTCAGGATAGTCCAGTAGGAAAGGGAAACCATGTGTAGAGACAGGCCCTGAAGGAAGAGTAACAAGTGGAGATAGCACCAAGATGAGAACTAAGGTGCCCAGCAGACAACCTGCATCATCGCCCCAAACAGAAAGTGAGAGCACCTTGGAACATCTAGCCTAAGTCAACCTGTCTCAACAGATAAAACAGAGATGACTGGTTGCCACTCATCGCTGACCAAATTTCTAGCCCAAAGAATCAAAAGCAAAAAAAAAAAAAAAGGTACTTTAAGGTGATATGCCATGCTGCAATAGATAACTGAGACCAAAAAATGGTAACTGGAAAGTGTATTACTGTAAGAGAAACCTAAAAAATATAACATTGGCTTTGCGGACACAGAGATAGGTGGAAGTTGAAGGGCAACAAGGAGCCTGGACACTGGACCAACAGTAAGGACACTGCTACAGGAGGCTAGAAATAGGGATATCCATATTATTTACTGGGAGAACAATTAGCATAACTGTCATATGACGTAACTTAGAAGATTAAAAATACACATAGTGAATCCACAGATCTAGCTAAGAAGATTTCCAGACAAAATATTCAAAGTGTCAATGGCTTCTTTATAGCCAAGTATGAGAAGGTACAAGAAGAAAAACATGAGGTAAAGAATTATAAGCAGAATTTAAAAGAAATATTTCCAGCCAGGAGTTGCGTGGTTGGAAAATAACTGTTTCTCATCGCTAGCCTCTACAGATAGCAAGAGACTGTCAAAGAAACAGCATAAGGACAAAGATCAAATCCACAGTGCTACCAAGAACATGGGCTCAGAGGCATCAAATCAAAACACATCTGTAAAATGTATTAGGACCTCAGGAAGACTTAAGACAGTGCTTGTATACTCTCTCAGGCAGGTAAAAGGGCTTCTAAGAAACTCCAGGCCCCTAACTTGAGATCCAAAGTAGAAAGAATCCTGTCTCAAAGAACTGTGGATGTGACTTTTGTCTAATGGAATGCACTTATCATCTGATGTATAGAAAACTCACAAAGTGTTTAATGGAGTTCAATCAGTTTGTACTAAAAAACAAAACAAAACACTGTTCCAAGTGAAAAGAGGCCTTTAGGCTCTTAAACTGTCACATACACGAAGCAGACTAAAACTGCTACTTAGATGCAAACAAGGCCCATTTCTTATGGAAAAGTAAAAATGACTCAGAGAGGAGAGCCAAGAGCCGAAAGGATCCAGTCAAGAGCTAATAATACAGGTCTTCCTCAACTTACAATGGGGTTAAGTCTCAATAAACCCATTGTAAGTCGAAAATACATTTAATACACCTAACCTATTATACATCATAGCTTAGCCTAGCCTACATTAAATGTGCTTAGAACATTTACATTAGTCTACAGTTGGGCAAATCATCTAACATGAAGCCTTTTTCATAATGAAGTGTTGAATCATCATGTAATTTATTGAATACTGTACTGAAAATGAAAAACAGAATGGTTGTCTTGGTACAGAGGATTTGAAGTGTACTGGCTGTTCACCCTTGTGATCACGAGGCTGCCTGACTGCTGCGACTCACTGCCACTGCCCAGAAACATGAGAGTAAGCATACACATTGCTAGCCTGGGAAAAGATCAAAATTCGAAGTACAGTTTCTACTTAATGTGTATCACTTTCACACCATCAAAAAGCCAAAAAATCTTAAGTGGAACCATCATAAGTCAGGAACCATCTGTAATGAATTATGAAGCCACTACCAGAAGACAGAACCAAGCCATAATCAAGGATATTTTCTACTTCCTGGTTAGAGTTCAGAATTGCTTTGGACCAGAGACTACTACATGCTTCCCATTCTTTCACTCTGCAAGGGCTTTACTGCCCCTTGTCTCAAAAACTGTATACTGAGTGGATTGGGAGGGTGAGGGGGAGATCTGCCTTCTTAGTTCACAGGTATCCAAATCAAAAAGAGCTACACCCAAGGAGCCTCATCCATATCCCAACCTAATGCAGATCATAAGATAATGGACTTCGAACCTGAGATCATAACTGGATGAGATTTCTGGGCATCTTAGGAGAGCTGGGGGTGTCCTCCATGTTGGAGAAATATGAATTGTCCACCAGAGGAAGAATTGTGGTAGTCCATCTGCAAAGATGGCTGCCAACAATTCCTCCTACTCCTGTACACATATGCTACTCCTCCTATCAAGAGGTGGCATCTATTTCTCCTTTGAAAAACAAAATGCAGTTGAAATGATACTATGTAGTTTCAGGCCTAGGCCTTAATGGGCCAAGAAACTTCTGGCTTTGTTTTCTTATTATCCAGAATCACCATGTTAAGAAATCCAGACTATCTTTCTTGAGAGAAACCAAGAAAACAGAAAAGCCCTGGTTGGTAAACTATGAACAGGCCATCTAGAGAACAGATGAGGTGTCTCAAGTAAAAGCCAGCACTAAGGCCATCCTGGATCCTCAAGGCCCACTCCAGCCATCTCAGTCAGTATCTTGTGGACCAGAGCAAGGTATTCCCTACTCAAACTCCTGATCCAAAAATTGTGAGCAATAAAATAGTTATGATTTTAAGTCACTAAGCTTTGAGGCAGTTTGTTACTCAGTAATGAATGACTGATACAGGTAGTGAGTGCAGCAAAGACTACAAAGGAAAAGTACTGGGTACGTTCTAAGAGTCAGTATTAGGAATCCTAATGTAATCTGAGATGTAGGGAAGGTTTTCTTGAGAAGTGATATACTTAAAAGTGGTTATTTAACACTGTTTAATAGGAAATTATGAACAAAAATTTTGTTCACTGGTTTCAATTTTCTGTTTTCCTAAATTTCCACATTATGCCTGTTTTACTTTTGAAATAACAACAAAATTGTTATTTTATTAAAGCTTCCTTAAGGATACTATTGGCAGCTTATTCATCCTATTGTACTGAAATTTATTAAGTCTAAAATATATTTTCTCATGACAAAATACACAAACATTTCAGCAAATAACAAACGTTTTCTACTGTCCTACGTAGGTGAAGAATGCGATGTTCTGATTACACTAGGATTCCAAAAATTAAACAGCCTATATTGGTTTAATAACTTCTAAAGAATTAGAATGTATTAAAACAATTAACCTAAAATTATACTGCTTATAATTTAATATCAGACTGTTTTTGGAAACTTCTTCAGGTTTATTTAATTCCTCATAGTTATCATTGTGAAAAGATGTGAATAACATAAGACTGAGAGAAGTAAATAACACTTTTATAACAGAATTAAGAGTGGAAATAACTCCCAAAACTGCAATAATGGAATAAAAGCAACATGGGAAAATTAAACAGAAGTAACTGAAGAGACAAACACATTTAGGGTTAAAAAGAAATAAACCACAAAAGTACAAGAGAAGAAATAATCCAGCTTAACGGTATAAAAAAGCCTTGGGGTTTGAGCTGACCACAAGTATATCAGACAATAGTAAGGTAAGCCATTATCAGCATAACTGCTTAGATAATCTCAGACTTCATTAATGCATTTAAATGACAAATATTTACTGAAAACCTATAATGCACTACTTATTTTCCTAAAAGAATACAGTAATGAGGACCAGAGAAGGAATAATCTCACCATATTTAGAACTAGTCAAACTACATATGGAATATTAAGTCCATATAAAGGAAATGGTTGAAAAAATTAGAGAAATGTGACCTATAAAAGGAAAACTTCCTAATGTGGATATTGCCCTAAAAGAAGAAAGAAAGCTCTTAAAACAATTCTTTCATTTTACCAAAATAAACTGACTACTACGTGACAGGCGTTGTGCTAGGCACTGGGGTATAAGTGGAAAACAAAATAGATATTGTCCCTGTCTTCACTCTACTTATAGTCTAGTGAACACCCTATCACTAGAAGACCTTTTAGCAGGTACCAAATAAGACTATGTCAAGCACTTTTTATAAAAGAGATCTCTTTTATAACAGATCTATATTATATTTAATCTCTTTTATTATATATTATTATACAATAAACTCTTTTATAATAGAGATTCATGTACTTTGATTAGGGCTGAAATAAATTACCTCCAAAGTTACTTCCAAATCTAAAATTTTATGATTACTTACTTATAGCACTGTAACATGAAAGAATGTAATTGTTACTCTGAGATAAATGAATGTATAATGAATAAGACAGCAGGCAAATCAATACACACAAACACACACACACGGGTTGTTGTTGTTGTTTTCTTTTAATATTGCTACCTAATAAGACAACCATGTCACTTTACACATTAAGTCTTCATAGGCAAACTAGTGAAAACCAACTTCAATCCACATTCAGAAAATCCAATCCCAAATTTTTATTTCATTTCAACAAAAATTTTAAAATCTCTTTACCCTAATGATTATCTCACCCTAGTTAAAATAATTCCAAAGAAATTAATATCCATGATTTCTCTGGGATTTCTTATATTAATTAATATACCTTTCCATGGCTTTAGCTGTATAAGGCAAATGCATTTCAATACTGTGTTCATCTTCATCTGTCTGCAGAGACATTCGTTCAAACATTCCTGTCTTCCACAGTTCTCCGTAAACTAGAGATTTCAAAATATAGTAAAACAAATATATTAATGTATATCCTTACCCTGTGAGACTCTACCCAGTAACACAAAACTACATGCTTTGGCAAGAGACAAAAAGCACCTCATAATATTCTCCATTTTTAGTTTAAAAAAAAGGAGAAAACAACTAGCTTCTTACATACCAGACAAAACAGTAAGACATGTAATGATTTATTCAGTACTTTCATATGTTACATAGTTACATAAAAAGTAATAATTTAAATTTTTCATCAGTTCCTTTCATTATATCTAAAATCACCTCTGAGTCTAAGCTTATCCTTGACTTTATTCAATCAGTAGATACTAATAAGAACAGTTGATCAGAAATCTTACTGAAATATGGAAAAATCCCCTGGTCTACTTACTCATGAGGTTAATAATGTAGCTTTTGAGTTTTGTTTTGTTTTTTAATACAATGTACAGACTTATTGTTTTATACCTCAGGCTCCTGTCATACTAAGAAAAGAAAATTCCTACTGAGAATGCTATTTTCCTCAACATTAAAAATTAAGCTCGTGGTATAGACTGGAATATAAATTTACCACAGTACCATGCCTTAAATAATCTTAAAATTTTAAAATGACTTAGTAATTCAGATCCTTCTGATGAATTACACTTAAAACTAGATATTATCAATATATAGCAAGAAAATGATAAAATATGTAAAAAAAGATATAAGAATATTTTTATTTTATCATTGAACAAAACCAGCATTTTTATAACTACATCCTTAAATGGGTTTACCAATATCAAAGAAACGAACAAATAACGGTATGACTTTTTTTTCTATAAAATTATACCTGATTAAAAATCCTCCATTCCTCATTGCCAGTCTATCCAAAACCAAAATTTTCTGAATGCCCCAACAAGGTTTTAAAAATAAAGCGTGTCCCGGAGGAAAGGGGAATGGGAATGAAGGTCATAAAAAGGTACAAACTTCCAGTAATAAGATAAGTAAGTACTAGGGATGTAATGTACAACATGATAAATATAAACACTGCTGTATGTTATATACAAGTTGTTGAGAGTAAATCCTAAGAGTTCACATCACAAGGGAAAAAAGTATTTTTTTCTATTTCTTTAATTTTGTATCTATATGAGATGATGGATATTTGCTAAACTTATCACTCCATGATGTATGTAAAGTCAAATCACTATGTTGTATAACTTAAACTTATGTAGTGCTGTATGTCAACTATATCTCAATAGAACTGGAAGAAAAAAATAAAAATTTTAAAAGCATTTTAAATATTTGAAAAATGTGTACCCTAAAACTATTCCAGGGAGTAAGGCTAGTAACATTCCAGTTTCATTAATAAGCTATATCCTAACAACAAATTGTTAATACTCTATAATACTTAAAACCCCAAATTATGAAAATTTAGGTCTAAAAATTAAAGAAAAAGAGGTGATCACTTCCTCTGCAAATGGCTTCCTTCATTCTACAGAAGAATTTGTTGCAAAATTTCTTGAAACAATAAAAACACTCAACGTACTTAAAATATAATTTGATGAACTGGAAGGATACACACCAAGTTCATGAATGAGGTTACTTTTGGGAATGCAAATTAAGTTCAGAAGAGGGGAAATTTTGAGTCAAATGTGGATGATAAGTACATGAGTATTTGTTATAGTAGTCTCTGTATTGTTTGGTATTTTTTAAATTATGTACAAAATGAGACATGATTAAATAAAAACTGTGATTTCTAGAATTCTATTTAAAAATCAAAATAATAGATATGTTTTAAAAATAAAATGCACTTAAGATTTATGTGGCACCCTTCTTGCAGAGTTTCACAACTACGGTCTCAATTTTTTTCCCATAAAAATCATATATGAGGATATAAAGTCATTATCACCATTATCCATTTACAGTGAGGGAACTGTTATACACAGAGGAAGACTAACATGCCCAAAATGTTTCAACAAGTTGTTGGGGGTACCAATTTCTTGTCTCACGGTACAACAAGTACATGGTACTTCTCTCATTATAAATGTAACCACTACACTCCAAAGACTAGTGGATCTGACAGATTTTTGTGGCTAGCAGAAAAACTGTGGTTGTCTTTTAGGCATTTGGAAGATTTTCTTTCTTAGTTTTTGTTTTTTGCAGATTAGTTATAACAAATTTTATTTTTATAATTCAAATATTACTATGATATTCATACTTTTATTTGTAAATTAACTTATGATTCCTAGTCGTAAAAACTTCAGCTGTTTACAAGCTATAAAATTTCTATATACTTACTCTTTTGGTCAATACGAAGGTCATACAGAGGTGTCCTATATATATCCACACTGGAAAGTGCACATCGAGAAAGGGGCACATGATGAGAAGGCCCAAGGATGAAAATTCTCCGGCTAGGAGATATACAATAAAAAACACAGAACAATTGCACTTCTACACAAACTTTATTAAATAAAAAGGAAAAAACAAGTAATTTTTTAAAATTACATGTAATATTGTTTTCCTTGATTGAGTTCATTACCTACTGTTATATGCTAAACTGTGTTCTCTTGAAATCATACGTTGAAGTCTCAACCCCTGTACCTCAAAATGGAACTTATTTGGAGATAAGGTCTTTAAAGAGGTGATTAAGTTAAAATGAGGTCATTAGCATAAGTCCTGAAGTCAATATGACTGGTGTCCTTATAAGAAGAGGAAGAGACACCAGGGGTGCACATGTACAGAGAGGTGATCGATCATGTGAAGAGGCATCAGGAAGACAGTCATCTGTAAGCCAAGGAAGAAACCTAAGAAGAAACCAACCCTGCCAAACCATCTTGGACTTTTCCAGCATCTAGAACTCTGAGAAAATACATTTCTATTGTTTCAGTCACCTAGTTTATGGTAGTTTGTTATGGCAGCACTAGCAAACTAATGTTCCTACCAATGACTTGCTCCTCAGTTAATTAAGTTCAATTACTTATCTCTATCTTTTTTGTTGGAAGGTCTTTAAAAGAGCCATATTTAACACCTGGGAATACTAGTTACTGATTATCTACGGTAAACCAACTGACTATGCTTAAAATCACCCCTGTATTCACAATGGCTAAGGTTTTCAATAGCTGTATTAATTGAATTTTAAACATTTCAGCTATTAAATAAAATCTCAAAATAACAAATTCTAAACTTGCTTACAACATTAGTAAAAATACATAAAAGTATAAATTCTAAAAATCAAAAATATCATTACAAAGAAGCATTCTGTTAAAGCTATTTCCACATTTCTTCCATGGCAGAGAAAAAAGGCATCTTGTTGAGAACTCTGTGTAATAAGCTTTCTCAGTTCCCATTCAAGTAGAAGTCATTCTCAAAAACAAAGAAAGTTAATTATGTGTTATTTGCACTGTAGGCTAAAGAAAAGAACTGTAGCTTAAATCTTTACAATCCTTTTATCTTAACATCAAGAGTAAAATTAACTTACTCTCATTTTATCTCAAACATCTCTACAATCTAAATTCCAAACTCTCCATTTTCGATGTTTTCTCCCAGATTCATATGAACAAAACTTTCCCCACCACACACACACACACACACACACACACACACACACACACACAGTTACAGACACAAAAGAACCAAAACTATAAGAAAAAAAGGAATATATGTAAGCTACATACCTAGAAAATTAAGTGCTACTCATTGCTCATCTAATGGACAAGAACACAGAGACTGAGACACAGAGCTATATCTCTTTCACATCAAAAACTTGCAGGCCAAGGAATGTGTGCTTTAGCAATATATTTATTTTGACAGAATTCTATTACCGCTAAGAAAATTAACCTATTGTCAGTAATCTTACTTGCTATATGGGGTGTTGGGGGGCGGGGGTGGACAAGAAAGATGTGGATAAGGTGATTCTCAGTTTAGTCCCAAAATCTCCTCATGATGTTTCAATCCTCAAGATGTCACTCAGAGCCCACATTTAAGACTTCACTCACAGGCCATTTCTAGTCAGAAACATAATCCCTTTCCTCACCTCCCCTGCTAATACTCAATTCTTGTCATCATCTCTATGATCAACTCAATAACCATTTAAGAAAAAAAAATCAGATCTATAGATTCCTAAATGAACAAAAGATACCACTAAGTTCTCGTATCTTAACAGCACATAAATATCACCACATTTTTAAAATTAAAGTTTAATGAGGGATATAGAAAATGGTAAATCTGAGTGCTTAGGAAACTAGCTTAAAGATAGGTATTATATGAATCAAGAATCAAGTAAGAAAAAAAAGCATTTTTATGACTGAGGAATATATTTCTATGAAAAGAGAGAGGGACAGAATATTTAAAATCAGAACACTCCTGGGAAATTCAGAATATATAATTAAAATATGAAATGACTTTAAAAAATCAATCTAGGCATAGATATATTTCATAGCTAAGTATAACAAGGTTCTTCTAATAGTGGCTAAAAGATGAGTGTTACTCCAGAAATAAAGGCCTGAGGTCAGCTTCGAATGCCTAACTGCCTCATCTAATACGTGACTACTCATCTTGCTTGACTTTTTGTCAGACCCAACCTAGACGAAAAGATGAAGTCTGGTGGGGAAAAGAGGTCCCATCAGTCTGAATTACCCAATTGTGTACGCAAAGGTTGAAACTCATCCAAAAGCAACAGAGTGAAGTTCCACATTTAGTTAAGAGAAATAATAGGAAAAAAGAGATTTAGGTCCCATCAATATAAAACCCTTAAAAGTGATATACCCAAAAACAAACCAAAAAAGGCTAGGTATCAATGAAAAGAAGAAAAAAGAAACTGGACATTGAACAAGTAGTAATCTCAGAATGAGTCTCTGTGTAAGCTATATGCTATAAGAAAATTAATAGTGTAAATAAAAGATAATGCATTTTTTCCCCGTAGATTGCTAGATCCATAAACACCAAGACCATACAAATATTTTGGAGAGAAATGTAATATAGACATCGGAAGTAATGTCACTTTCTCTCGCTTTAATTAATTACAAAGTTCTTTGTCTTAAAAGAGTAACTTTAAAATATTGGCATATAATCACTGTCGCCATACATGTAAAAGAAACATTTAATATAAAAAAATAGAAAAAAAATCAGTAGGCATTCTTTCAGAAATAAATGTAGTTCACATATAATAATACCTCCAGAGAATCCACATTTGTGGAGTTACTACGAGGACTATATAGTCTGTACACCTAACACATGAGTTACCTGAGTGTCTGTTCTCATAAATATTCAACTACTTATACTAAATAATGGAACACAAGTAATTTTTTTAAAGTGTTTCATGGTTAAGTGGAGATATTTTAACTAAAGAATAAAATGTCATGTGGCCCCAAAGAAGATTCCTTTTGGCATTCTTTTTCTGCCCTGCAAGGTTTTCTGAAAGATATGAATCAAAACCAAGTTACTATCTAAGTTACATCCTGAGTTCCGGTTTTTAATTAAAGTTTTAGTAACAGGAAAAGACTTTGCAACTCTAAATATGGGAAAGAACTTAATTAAATGTATAATTTTAAAAATTCCTTAAACAGTCCGGGTACTCTTTCTAAAACATGAATCAGACCATATCACTTCCCTGCTTAAAAAGTCTTTCAATGGCTTTTCTTGGTCAGAGGATAAAATACAAAATCCTTAAAATGGGTTCTGAAGTCTCATATCAACTGGCCCCTTCTTGTGTTATTCTTCCCCCCTTGGATCTCAGTACTTTATGCACACTGGTCTCGCAGTTCCTTGATGACAAGAATACCTTTGCCTATTTCAAAACTTCTTCACGTGTAATTGTTTCTTTTGCTTGGCTTAAAAATCATTTCCCCAGAGATGCCTTCTCCAATACCTTATCCACAATATAAATCCAATCACCCTGAATCACAGCAGTTCTCCAAGTGTGAACTGTGAATTCACAAGAACCTCTCAAGGAGTCCACAAAATCAAAACTATTTTCATAATAATATAAAGAAGTTATTTGCCTTTTCAACATGCTAACATTTGCACTTGTAGTACAAAAGTAAGACTGGGTATACTGCTGGCTACAATCAAGGTAACGGAATCAAAATGTACTAGTAGTCATGTATTCTTCACCTTCACCCATGCTGTAATTTTTTTAAGCCACTTTCATTTAATTTCATTAAATTTTGAACTTCGAGTACAGTTTTATAAAAATATTCTGTATGACAAAATGCATTCAATTTGTGGTGATAAACACATAAAGCACTTCTACTGCATACAGAAGTATGTCTCAAGGAAAAAGCATCTGTGTGATTCTGAGTTATGAGCTGAAGTAGACTTTTTTCCATGGAACACAATTTTTACTTCAAAAAATGACTGTAGACAAATTGTGGTTAATCCAATTTAGGTATCCGGCAGAAATTTTTTAGAAAATGAACAAAATGAGCCTGACACTTCAAAGAAAATATTTGACGTATTTGTTGCCAATGATAAAATTGAAACTTTTAAGTGAAAATTAGACTTTTGCAAAAAGCTTCCCAATAATTAAAAATTTTTCTCATGAAATTAATGGTGATATTAACAAATGTGATTTTTTTTTACATCGTATGATGAAATGTCAACATTTGAAAGATCTGCATGACTCAATGAACAAATATTTTCCAAATGTTCATGCAAGATGTTACAAAACCATGCAAAGGTAAAAGATCCATTCAAACTTTAAGGACAAAAGATGATCCTGGTTGACACGTAGAGAATGGGAAAGGGAAAGAAGAATGGAAGCTAGTGGTATCAAATTTATCCTTCTCTCTTGGGCTGTTATTTTTTCTCTATACTTATTATTCCCAAAAGGATGTTTTCTCTATTTTCTTAAAGAACTATGAAGATATTGCAAATCTCAGGGAGGGCCACTTCCAAGAGAATACAACAAGACTATCCATGATTATTTTTAACACTGAGACCTTCACACTTATTTATTCAGAATTCAATTACTATATACTAATTATAAAAATAAACTGATCACATCATCATCCATCATTCACATTTCTTTTTACTGATTTCCTTTATTGTCACCTTCTTAGTCCTTGACTCTCTTCCCTTATTATTTTTTTCCTTTCCATTCTCACTGTCCATCAACTTATTTAACACACAATTTCCACTTATATCAATATAGGCTCTCTATATATTCCTAGGCCAAATTTAATTCAGGGGAACCCTTTTAGCACATCATCATCAATAAAAGTTTTGCCAAACAGAAAAAGGTTTGGAAAGGGCTGTTATATAAACTAGCCTTGATTATGGCTGGTTTATAGGCCCAGGGTCAAATAAAGGAAGCTTCTGAAAAGCTTTACAATCTAATTTCAATTTTACTCTTATTCATGAAACAAGTTAAAATTATACATTAAATATGTATTATGAACTATTTGTTAAAGATGTGCATCAAAACATCATAAAGGAGGCGGAGCTCACCAAAACCTCATCAATCTGGCAATATTATCATTTTATTTATTATTAAAAACTTACTAAAAAATAATTTTCAATAAACACCTGATAACATGTGCAGAGCATACTACATAAAAACAAAAGAGCAGCTTTTTTGCTTTAACAATTTGAACTAATTGCTCATAAAGGAGTAGGCTGTGGGTGAGATTTTCTTTTTAAACTCATGGCCGTTGTGAGTTACTTCTGAATGATTATACTTCATCTCTACTAGTACGCGTCTAACCTAACAATCAACATTTGACAGAATTAAAATGATCAGTTTCACCTATTCACACAGTGTATGTACAACTGGCAATATAGACTAGAACCTGACATTGGTTCACATGTAGTGAATTAACTATTTAAATAAAATGCGGCAAATTAAG
The DNA here is from genome assembly GCF_026419965.1 of Kogia breviceps. Taxonomy (NCBI): domain Eukaryota; kingdom Metazoa; phylum Chordata; class Mammalia; order Artiodactyla; family Physeteridae; genus Kogia; species Kogia breviceps. The sequence continues at coordinate 78,462,591 of NC_081320.1, read as the reverse complement.
TAATTTGGGTGGCTAATTCCAGCAGAAACTTGAAATTTCACAAGTTTCTTATTTTAAAGAGTGGTATACTAAGCTTTTAAAGTTCACAAATTTCTCATTTTAGAGAGTAGTATACGACTCAGACTCAATTTGACAGAAAGATTTTGTAAGCTAATTTCAGAGCTGTCATTAAATTATTAAGAGCTAATATACTTCAAAAACCATATTAAATTCATTGTCAGATTCTAAAATAACTCAGGTACCTTATTCTGTCAATGAGAAATTATTCTTCATTCATTAAACACAACCTAGCATGTACAATAAAGAATTTTCAATTATAAAGTGATAAAAATAGAACAAAGGGCTTTGAATTTTTCTTAAAAGTATTCATCTCCAGGTTTTCAAAGAAAATTTTAAAAAACAAAATATTTAACTGTTAATGTTCCTGGACCCAATTCCACTGTGTGCATTCATGTGAGTGGAAGAGGGGCACACTCAATTCTGACGCTATCTACCTTGAGATAGCATCAGATTCCACAGGTTACGGGTTCAGTCCTACAAAAAACATCCCCACACCCACACCCATCCCCCACCTCAGATACCAGTCGCAAGCCCAGGTTGTCACTTGTGCTTCTGACCAACCAGTTACAGATTGGCGATTCCAACAACCACCTCCTTGAATTTCAATTCAGAGGCCAATCATAAGTCCAGGTTGTTACCTGTACTTCTGACAGACCGGTTACAAATCAGAGGTTTAATTTGCTACAGCAGCTCATAAAACTCAGAGAAATATTTCACTTACTAGGTCACCAGTTTACTATAAAAAGATATAACTTAGCAACAGCCAGATGGAAGAGGTGCATAGGGCAAGGCAAGGGGAAAGAGCCAGGACCTTCCATGCCCTCTGCAGGAGGGCCACTCTCCCCAAATCTGCACGTGTTCACCAACCTGGAAGCTCTCCGAACCCTGTCCCTTTGGGTTTCTATGGGGGCTTTATTACATAGTCATGATGGCAACTGATTCAACCTCCAGACTCTCTCCCCTCCCCAGGGGAGGTCAGGGAGTGGGAATGAAAATTCCAACCCTCTAAACACAAGGTTGGTTATCCTGGCAACCAGCCCCATGCTTAGGTGGGGTCCGAAAGTCACCTTATTAACATACAAGAGACACCTTTGCCATTCTCACCACTTAGGAAATTCCAAGGGTTTTGGGAGCTGTAAGCCAGTAACTGTGGAAAAAGACTAAATATATATGTGAAATATATTTTGGTTATCTAAATGACCAAATATATATTTCGTATAAATCACAATACTGTATTAACCTTCTAACACTTCCAGAACCAAACATTTTCCCAAACAAAGGGAAGGTAGAAACTAAATGTTCAGATAATGAAAAATAGTATTAAAGCTTTTCATAACCTATATAAGGTATAATCAAATTTATAAAGTCAAACTCTTAATGAAATCAAGTATATAATAAGTATGTAAAACAAATTACTTCAGTGACAAAGCAATTATAATTCCCAACCACCTAATCAAAATGGTATCTAACTATATTACTTACGTAATAGATGGATCCACTTGTTTGTAAGCATGAGCAGCACAAGACCCACAGTACGTATACCCTGCATGGCTACAAAACAAAAAAATGTTTAACTTAATCATCAGATTCAAAATCAAGTTATTCTGGGAAAAAAAAAACTTTTGAAAGAAATCTAGTAATTATGGTAAACATGTGTACAGATTAAAAAGCAATATATAGATAAATAATGATGCAACTTCTAGAAGATAACAGGGAACACATCATTGTTCTGTGTTCCACTGTTATTTTATTTATTTATTTATTTATTTATTTATTTATTTATTTATTTTGGTGGGGGTCCATGCTGCACAGCATGCAGGATCTTAGCTCACCAACCAGGGATCAAACCCATGCTCCCTGCAGTGGAAGCATGGAGTCTTAACCACTGGACCGCCAGGGAAGTCCCCCTGTGTTCCAATTTTAAATGTTAAAAAGTATTTGGTTTGAAGGAAAATTATATTTGGAAATATTCAAGGCTTATTTGAAGTTGCTAATGTAACATTAATAATATATGAGCTCTTAACATTCCCCTTCAATACCATTAACAGACTATTACATACATAAAAATGGTAAGACCAAGTCAAATCAGAGCAAAACAAATAATCTACAAGAAACAACTCACATCCCTCTGTGTCTTTAGTGGTAAGAGAATTGATCTGACCTTCTGTGTATTATGCCTTTCATTTTCTCTCCCGACTACTCATCCCATCCTTTTCCTCCTCTGGTCTCAGCTTTACATTGGTTCTCTGATCACCCATACAATGACTTTGCTTCAGAACTTCATTTTTCTTTCTTGACTCAAGCTATGTGAGTCTAGAAATATTTCCCTTAATGCTTACTATTTAGTGTGTGGCCAGTAAATGTTTAACAAATGGCTCTGCAGGAAAAAACTGTATACATATGTACATAAGCTTATTATAATTTTTACTGAAATAAAGAGAGACGTATCACACAACTGACAATGAAAAAATATAAAATACTCTTTACTGCAAAGTCAGCTTAGGCAATTGATTGTCCCAGAAGGCTTTCATTGATGGTAGCTGAACTCTTTAACCCACAGCCAAGCAATGGCTGCAAATGACAAGAGTGAAATAATGAAGACGTATGTCTGAATTTCACTCATTCAACAATGACTTGAATGACTTCTTTGCTTATATAGTTTTTCAAATACTAGAAAGCATATTTCTTTCCTCATTTTTTTGTGCTTGTCACAGTGTAAAGGTTACAGACATAACATAATTTTAAGTTTCATCTGCCTTATTAACCTTTCCCCATTACTTTTCTTGAGTACAGACAATCAACAAAAAATAAAGTCCTGATTATTAATGTGGAGTAAATCATTCCCATCACGGACAGTTTCAAGATGCACAGTAAACTGAAAAGACAAAACACAGACTGGGAGAAAATATCTGTAAAGCATATATCTGACAAAGGTAATTATATCTAAATATATAAAGAAAAAGCATATATCTGATAAAGGATTTATATCTGAATATATAAAGAAATTTCAAAACAACCCAATACGTTAAAAAATATAGGTAACTGTTTAACAAGACAAAAAGAATTCTGAAGATTGGTTGCACAACAATGTGAATGCACTTAACACTACTATATAAATGGTTAAAAGTAGTTAAGATGGTAGATTTTATGTTACTATAATTTTAAAAAATTTTTTAAATAGGAAAATACGTGAACAGATACTTTCATCAAAAAATACACCGGGATGGCAAAAAGCACACAAAAGAAGGCTCTACATCAGTTAGTCATTAAGGAGAGGCAAATTAAAACTACAGTGAGCTACCACTAAACACCCACTAGAATAAACTAAAATTAAAATGAGTGACCATACCAAATGTGGCAAGGATGAAGAACTGAAACTCAGTCTGTAGGAAATGTAAAACGGTACAACTACTTTGGAAAATGGTCTGGCAATTGCTTTAAAAAAAAAAAAGCTAAACATACTTCTGCCATAAAACTCCTGCCAGTGATTCCACTCCTAAAAAACAAAAATATATATATATATTTAAGGCATTATGTGCACACAAAGATTTGTACACAAATATTCATCCCATTTTTATTTACAAGAGCCAAAAACGGAAACAGCCAAACGTCCCTCAAAAGGTGAATGGATAAACAATTGAAGTATATCCATACAATGAAATAACTCTTCAGCAATAGAAAGGAATGAACTATTGACACACTCAAAATAATTATAGTAAAAAAATAAATACTCTGAGTGAGAGAAGCCAGACAAAAAGAGTTCATACTATATGATTCCATTTAAATACTTCTACAATAAAAAAATTTTTTAAAAGAATATGTATGTATAAAACTGAGTCACTTGCTGTACAGGAGAGACTGGCACAACACTGTAAATCAACTCTACTTCAATTAAAAATAAAAATAAATCTAGAAAATAAGAACTAATCTACAGTGACAAAGTAAATCAGTGGATGTGGGAGGGTGGGAGAAGGGCAGAGAGGGAAAGAAGGGTACAAGGAAACTTCTGAAGATGATGAATATGTCCATTATCTTAATTGTGGTAATGATTTCACAGGTGTATACATATTTCAAACTTATCAAACTGCATACTTTATATGCAGCTGAATGTTAATCATACCCCAGTAAAGCTCTAATTTAAAAATGATACTCATCTGATATAGACACAGAAAAAGAGATTCACATAAGTCAATCACAACCATACAAGACAGTAGGGTCCTTAATTAGGAGTAAAGTAATATGGGACATATGCTAAGCACACTGAAATCACTGAGGCTTTATTGGTCAGATTAATGGTGGTCACTCCATCCTTACACCTCTGTCGAGGGAGCCTATCAAGTTGCCTGAATATAGCAATATTCTCACAACCCAGTTCTAATCTTAGCCAGAAGGTAATATACGTTGTTCCGTGGCTCAGCAAATTCAGTTTTGCTGTCACCCTGTACCGATCTTAATATTCTAGGCTAACCAGGGGCTCTATTTGAACCGGTTATGTCCCCAATCTTCCAGTCCCTAAGACGCCAATACCAACTACTTCAGATACTTAATACCTGTTCCTCATCTGAACATCACTGGCTCCTGTCAGTTCAGATATGCACTATCTTGACTGGCCATGCAGACCTTAAAAACCATCTGATCCATCTGGATCCGCCCTGGTCTGTCACAAACCTGAATGACATTCAGATTTTCAACACTGCTTTGCTCTCAGTTGTCACTCACTTCACATCCCTCCACTTCTCAATCCTTACTCTTCTTGAATTTAAAGGCCCTGAACCCCAATCTATACTCCGATCTCTAAATCAACCTGTCTTTGTACTCTAAGTCTCTCCCAGTTTTACCAATGCTGTTCCTACCCAAGCTCAGTTCTTAAATGCCAGAAAGGCTTCTTAGAAACATTACAATTCTTGAAGTACAGGTAGGAAAGAAATAGTAAGTAGAAGGATAAGGGCATGAAGGGAATAAAGCCTGAAGGAAAAACATGAGCAAATGTCCAAGTGTATGATGTAAATGAGAAAATATGAAATTAGCCTGAATGGAACAAGAGAGTAATGTTAAGCCAGAGTCAGACAGAGGAGTCTGGGCTTGATAAAACAAGTTACTGAAAAAGTGCTGTATGCTCTTGGAATAGGGAGGTGACAATATGAAACTGTTACCATGTACTGAAAAACACAAGCACAAAGGACGTGTTAGAGGCAAGAGGAGTTAACGTGAAGCTCTCTTGGAAACTGTGGCGTGAGGTAGTAATATCACGGTCTAGGTCTAGAATGGTGTCAGTGCCAGTGGGAAATGAGAAATCAATGCTCTAGGGACTAGAAAGAAATAGTGACATATCTTAGTGACCAAGTAGGAGGAGAAAGAAGAGGACAGTTATGATGATGGTGATAACTGAGCACTTACTGCATCTCAGGCACTCTTCTATGTAACTCAAAGCATTACTTTTAATCCTAACAACTCTATAAGATAGGAATTATTCTTCTTCTCATTTTATAGATGAAGAAACTAAAGCAGAAAGGTTAAGAAACTTGCTCAAGGTCATACAGATAGTAAGTGGCACTCCGGGATATAAAGCCAGGCAGTGGAGCTCCTGAACCCATTCTTAAGCACCATAAGAGACCTTTACACAGTTCAAGGAAGAAGGGAAGGAGTCCATGGAGTAGGAAAAGCAACAAGCCTAACAACTGGAAGAATACTTACAGAATCATATATCTTGTAAGACTACAAGGAAGGATGATAGTTTTGAAAACACGATTAACTAAGGTAAACTTGTTTCATAATAAGAACTTAGATTTCATGGTTTCAGTCCTTTTTGAAGCTGAAGGTTTAAAAGTCTGCTTGACCTAAAGACAATATAGTTGAAAAAGGACAGGAAGATTCTTTTATCGTTTTTTAAATTTTATTTATTTATTTTATACAGCAGGTTCTTATCAGCTATCTATTTTATACATCTCAGTGTATATATGTCAATCCCAATCTCCCAATTCATACCAGCACCACCACCACCCCACCCCCTCTTTCCCCTCATGGTGTCCATACATCTGTTCTCCACATCTTTCTCTATTTCTGCCTTGCAAACCAGTTCATCTATACCATTTTTCTATATTCCACAAATATGCGTTAATATACGATATATCTTTTTCTCTTTCTGAGTTCACTCTGTATGACAGTATCTAGGTCCATCCACATTTCTACAAATGACCCAATTTCATTCCTTTTAATGGCTGAGTAATATTCCATTCTATATATGTATCACATTTTCTTTATCCATTCTGCTGTCGATATGCATTTAGGCTGCTCCCAATGACTTGGCTATTGTAAATACTGCTGCAATGAACACTAGAATACATGTGTCTTTTTGAATTATGGTTTTCTCTGGGTATATGCCCACTAGTGGGATTGCTGGGTCATATGGTAATTCTATTTTTAGTTTTTTAAGGAACCTCCATACTGTACTCCATAGTGGCTGTATCAACTTACATACCCACCAACACTGCAAGAGGGTTCGCTTTTCTCCAAGCCTCTCCAGCATTTGTTGTTGTAGATTTTCTGAAGGATGCCCATTCTAATCGGTGTGAGGTGATACCTCACTGTAGTTTTGACTTGCATTTCTCTAATAATTAGTGATGTTGAGCAGCTTTTCATGTGCCTCTTGGCCATCAGTATGTCTTCTTTGGAGAAATGTCTATTTAGGTCTTCTGCCCATTTTTGGATTGGGTTGTTTTTTTTTTAAATATTGAGCTGCATGAGCTGTTAATATATTTTAGAGATTAATCCTTTGTCCATTGATTCATTTGCAAATATTTTCTCCCATTCTGAGGGATGTCTTTTTGTCTTGTTTCTAGTTTCCTTTGCTTTGCAAAAGCTTTTAAGTTTCACTAGGTCCCATTTGTTTACCTTTGTTTTTATTTCCATTACTCTAGGAGGTGGATCAAAAAAGATCTTGCTGTGATTTATGTCAAAGAGTGTTCTTCCTTTGTTTTCCTCTAAGAGTTTTATAGTGTCTGGTCTTACATCTAGGTCTCTAATTCGCTTTGAGTTTATTTTTGTGTATGATGTGAGGGAGTGTTCTAATTTCATTCTTTTATAGGTAGCAGTCCAGTTTTCCCAGCACCACTCATTAAAGAGGCTGTCTTTTCTCCATTGTATATTCCTGCCTCCTTTGTCATAGATTAGTTGACCATAGGTGCATGCGTTTATCTCTTGGCTTTCTATCCTGTTCTGCCACCAGCCGCGGCGGGTCCTCAAAGTGCAGCAACAATCGACGAGAGGGGATAGGGAACTGAAAGCACCAAGGTATGGGATCAGAAGGGCACAAACAATGGATGGCTGCAAGGCAAATTTAATAGCAAAGCATAGCCATATATATACCCCTAAAGCAGGGACTGTGCATAGTCATTGTAAAGCAGGGACTTTGCATAGGCATTGTAAAGCAGGGACTTTGCATAGACATTTTGAAGCAGGGACTTTGCATAGACATTTTTCTATAGAACTGGGCTTCCATCTCGGCTAGTCACCATCGTATCTGCATCAGCGGGTTTACTGCTTGTTCCACAAAGCCACCAACTTCCCCTCCAGGGTTGCTTTTCCAAGCTTTAGGGAACAACCAGGGACTCCCAGTAACTGAGCAGGTCTCTGGAGCAAGCTGGCCAAAGGCCATCTCCTCTTTTACGTTCATACCATAAAGTCCAGGATGCATACCAAGGAGAGTACAATCGGGCCATGAGGCTTATGAGGGTCTTAATGGCGCATTCCTCAGAGGACAATTCTCGCCACACTGTTCCACTGATCTGTACTTCTGTTGTTGTGCCAGTACCACTTTGTCTTGATTACTGTAGCTTTGTAGTATAGTCTGAAGTCAGGAAGTCTCATTCTTCCAGCTTCGTTTTTTTCCCTCAAGACTGCTTTCGCTATTTGGGGTCTTTGGTGTCTCCATACAAACTTTAAGATTTTTATTCTCGTTCTGTAAAAAATGCCATTGGTAATTTGATAGGGATTGCGTTGGATCTGTTGATTGCTTTGGGTAGTATAGTCATTTTCATAATATTCATCCTTCCAATCCAAGAACATGGTATATCTCTCCTTCTGTTTGTGTCATCTTTTATTTCTTTCACCAGTGTCTTATAGTTTTCTGAGTACAGGTCTTTTACCTCCTTAGGTAGGTTTCTTCCTTTGTATTTTATTATTTTTGTTCCAATGGTGAATGAGATTGTTTCTCCTTAATTTCGTTCTAATATTTCATTGTTAGTGCATAGGAATGCAAGCGATTTCTGTGCATTAATTTTGTATCCTGCAACTTTACCAAATTCATTGATTAGCTCTAGTAGTTTTTTAGTGGCATCTTTTGGATTATCTATGTATAGTATCATGTCATCTGCAAACAGTGACAGTTTTACTTCTTCTTTTCTGATTTGGATTCCCTTTGTTTCTTTTTCTTCTCTGACTGCCGTGGCTAGGACTTCCAAAACTATGTTGAATAACAGTGGTGAGAGTGGACATCCTTGTCTTCTTCCTGATCTTAGAGGAAATGCTTTCAGTTTTTCACCATTGAGAATGATGTTTGCTGTGGGTTTGTCGTATATGGCCTTTATTATATTGAGGTAGGTTCCCTCTATGCCCACTTTCTGGAGAGTTTTTATCATAAATGGGTGTGGAATTTTGTCAAAAGCTTTTTCTGCATCTATTCAGATGATTGTTTGGTTTTTATTCTTCGATTTGTTAACATGGTGTACCACATTGATTGATTTGCGTATAATGAAGAATCACTGCATCCCTGGGTAAATCTCACTTGATCATGGTATATGATCCTTTTAATCATACGCCATGGTGTTGTTGGATTCTGTTTGCTAGTATTTTGTTCAGATTTTTGCATCTATCTTCATCAGTGATATTGGTCTGTAATTTTCTTTTTGTGTATCATCTTTGTCCAGTTTTGGACCATCAGGGTGGTGTAGGCCTCACAGAATGAGATTGGGAGTGTTCCATCCTCTGCGATATTTTGGAAGAGTTTGAGAAGGCTGGGCATTAGCTCTCCTCTAAATGTTTGATAGAATTCACCTGTGAAGCCATCTGGTCCTGGACTTTTGTTTCTTGGAAGGTTTTTAATCACAGTTTCAATTTCATTACTTGTGACTGCTCTGTTCATATTTTCTGTTTCTTCCTGGTTCAGTCTTGGAAGGTTATACCTTTCTAAGAATTTGTCCATTTCTTCCAAGTTGTCCATTTTATTGGCATACATTTGCTTGCAGTAGTCTCTTAGGGTGCTTTGTATTTCTGCAGTGTCTGTTGTAACTTCTCATTTTTCATTTCTAATTTTATTGATTTGAGTCCTCTCCTTCTTTTTCTTGATGAGTCTGGCTAAAGGTTTATAAATTTTGTTTATCTTCACAAAGAACCAGGCTTTAGTTTTACTATCTTTGTTACTGTTTTGTATCTATTCCATTTATTTTTGCTCTGATCTTTATGTTTTCTATCCCTCTGCTAACTTTGCGTTTTCTTTGTTCTTCTTTCTCTAGTTCCTTTAGGTGTAAGGTTAGATTGTTTATTTGAGCTTTTCTCGTTTCTTGAGGCAGGACTGTATTGCTATAAACTTCCCTCTTCGAACTGCTTTTGCTGCATCCCATAGGTTTTGGATTGTCATGTTTTCATTGTCATTTGTCTCTAGGTATGTTTTGATTTTCTCTTTTTCTTCAGTGATCTCTTGGTTATTTAGTAACATATTGTTTAGCCTCCATGTGTTTGTCTTTTTTACATTTTTTTCCCTGTAATTTATTTCTAATCTCATAGCATTGTGGTCGGAAAAGATCTTGATATGATTTCAATTTTCTTACATTTTCCAAGGCTTGATTTGTGACCCATGATGTGATCTATCCTGGAGAATGTTCTGTGTGCAGTTGAGAAGAAAGTGTCAGCTTCTGTTTTGGGATGGAATGTCCTATAAATATCAACTAAATCTATCTGGTCTGTTGTGTCATTTAAAGCTTGTGTTTCCTTATTAATTTTCTGTCTGGATGATCTGTCCACTTGTGTAGTGAGCTGTTAAAGTTCCCCACTATTACTGTGTTACTGTCTATTTCCTCTTTTATAGCTGTTAGCAGTTGCCTTATGTATTGAGGTGCTCCTATGTTGGGTGAATATATATTTATAACTTATATCTTCTTCTTGGATTGATCCCTTAATCATAATGTCATGTCCTTCCTTGTCTCTTGTAACATTACTTTCTTTCTTTCTTTCTCTCTTTATTTATTTATTTTTTGCAGTACGCGGGCCTCTCACTGTTGTGGCCTCTCCCTTCGCGGAGCTCAGGCTCCGGATGCGCAGGCTCAGCGGCCATGGCTCACGGGCCCAGCCGCTCCGCGGCATGTGGGATATTCCCGGACTGGAGCATGAACCCATGTCCCCTGCATCGGCAGGCGGACTCTCAACCACTGCGCCACCAGGGAAGCCCACATTCTTTATTTTAAAGTTTATTTTATCTGATGTGAGTATTGCTACTCTAGCTTTCTTTTGATTTCCATTTGCGTGGAATATCTTTTGCCATCCCATCACTTTCAGTCTGTATGTGTCCTTAGGTCTGAAGAGGGTCTCTTGTAGACAGCATATATACAGGTCTTGTTTTGGTAGCCATTCAGCCAGCCTGTGTCTTTTGGTTGGAGCATTTAATCCATTCACAGTTAAGGTAATTATTGATATGTATGTTCCTATGACCATTTTCTTAATTGTTTTGGGTTTGTTTTTGTAGGTCCTTTTCTTCTCTTGTGTTTCCCACTTAGAGAAGTTCCTTTAGCATTTGTTGTAGAGCTGGTTTGGTGCTGCTGAATTCTCTTAGCTTTTGCTTGCCTGTAAAGCTTTTGATTTCTCTGTCGAAACTGAATGAGATCCTTGCTGGGTAGAGTAATCTTGGTTGTAGGTTCTTCCCTTCCATCACTTTAAATATATCATGCTACTCCCTTCTGGCTTGTAGAGTTTCTGCTGAGAAATCAGCTGTTAACCTTACGGGAGTTCCCTTGTATGTTATTTGACATTCTTCCCTTGTTGCTTTCAATAATTTTTCTTTGTCTTCAGTTTTTGACAATTTGATTACTATATGTCTCAGCGTGCATCTCCTTGGGTTTATCCTACCTGGAACTCTTGCGCTTCCTGGAGTTGGGTGGCTATTTCCTTTCCCATGTTAGGTAAGTTTTCGACTATAATCTCTTCAAATATTTTCTCAGGTCCTTTCTCTCTCTCTCCTCCCTCTGGGACCCCTATAATGCGAATGTTGGTGTGTTTCATGTCGTCCCAGAGGTCCCTTAGGCTGTCTTCATCTCTTTTCATTCTTTTTTCCTTATTCTGTTCTGTGGCAGTGATTTCCTCCATTCTGTCTTCCAGGTCACTTATCCATTCTTCCACCTCAGTTTTCTGCTATTGATTCCTTCTAGTGTATTTTCCATTTCAGTTATTATATTGTTCACCTCTGTTTAATTCTTCTAGGTCTTTGTTAAACATTTCTTGCAACTTCTTGATCTTTGCCTCCATTTTTTTCCAAGTCCTGGATCATCTTCACTATCATTATTCTGAATTCTTTTTCTGTAAGGTTGCCTATCTCCACTTCAGTTAGTTGTTCTTCTGGGGTTTTATCTTGTTTCTTCATCTGGTACATAGTCCCCTGCTTTTTCATTTTGTTTATCTTTCTGTGATTTTCATTCCACAGGCTGCAGGATTACAGTTCTTCTTGCTTCTGCTGTCTGCCCTTGGATAAGGTTATCTAAGAGGTTTGTGCAAGCTTCCTGATGGGAGGGACTGGTGGTGGGTAGAGCTGGGTGTTGCTCTGGTGGGCAGAGCTCAGTAAAACTTTAATGCTTGTCTGCTTGTCTGCTGATGGGTGGGGCTGAGTTCACTCCCTGTTGGTTGTTTGGCCTGAGGCGACCCAGCACTGGAGCCAACAGGCTCTTGTCGGGGCTAATGGTGGACTCTGGGAGGCCTCACGCCAAGGCGTACTTCTCAGAACTTCTGCTTCCAGTGTCCTTGTCCCAACTGTGAGCCACAGCTACCCCCTGCCTCTGCAGGAGACCCTCCAACACTAGCAGGTAGCTCTGGTTCAGTCTCCTATGGGGTCACTGCTCCTTCCCCCTGGGTCCTGATATGCACACTACTTTGTGTGTGCCCTCCAAGAGTGGAGTCTCTGCTTACCCCAGTCCTGTCAAAGTCCTGCAATCAAATCCCACTAGGCTTCAAAGTCTTAGTCTCTGGGAATTCCTCCTCCCGTTGCCGGACCCCCAGGTTAGGAAGCCTGACTTGGGGGTCAGAACCTTCACTCCAGTGGGTGGACTTCTGTGGTATAAGTGTTCTCCAGTTTGTGAGTCACCCACCCAGCAGTTATGGGATTGTATTTTATTGTGATTGCACCCCTTCTACCATCTCATTGTGGCTTCTCCTTTGTCTCTGGACGTGGGGTATCTTTTTTGGTGAGTTTCAGTGTCTTCCTATCAATGATTGTTCAGCAGTTAGTTGTGATTCCTGTGCTCTAGCAGGAGGGAGTAAGCGCACGTCCTTCTACCCCACTATCTTGAACCAATCTCCCAAGGACAGGGAGATTCTTAACTTAGATAGAGAATACACTGCAATGTATCTATTTTTTGATCATTAAGTATACCCCATACTCACTTATCCCTCATAGTGAGGAACTCTAATTCATGAAAGGACCAAGGTCACGGCAAAAGAAGAGAATTTGTAATACTTTCCTTTACCCTGGCCCAGATACATGGTAATGAATAAATCCATAGTAATAATCATCAACTCTCACCACTAATCCTCTGTTCCTACACCCTTCTCTTGCTAACAGAATCTATAACTCTACATGTATGTGGAAACAGGTTCCAGTAAGGAATCACTCACAATAAAGGAGGCTTCACTAAGGGAATGGCTACGTTTTTTTCTTTAGTCATTCTGTATGACAGCCAGAAGAGCAATGAAAATTTGAGCTCTACAGATATTTGAATATGCATCATAAAAGTGTGTCCAAGTTCTTAAAACCTTTAATACAAAGTCATCCCTGCTAGCTCTTACAGGTAACTCTGATTCTCAATGTAACTTCTCATGAAAACAAATACAAAATTATACTATTATTATATTATATACATATATATATAATTATATCTATAATTTGTCATTAGGCTAAAACCATACCTCTAAAAACTGATCTTTCTTTTAACGTAGAGTACTTTTGCTTCTCCCTTTACAGATCCTTTGCATCAGCAAGTTCAGCTCCTAACCTACCAGAATTTCTGTGCCCCTCAGAGAGCTGCAATTAAATGAGGATGCAAGGTCACTGTCCACAATCATCACTAGTTAAGTGACAGTTTCCCATCCAGCAACCTTGCAGTGTGGTATAATTTAAATTCCTACCTCAGGAAAATTACTAATCACTACATCACATGGACTTTCACTTATATCAACTATGAATGCCAAGAGTCTACTAAACATTCTATGAGAGGCTTTTCATCAAAGTGGATATAGGGAATAATAAAAGAACACTTACTTGAATTCAACAAAGTCAGATTTCCGTAGTCCTAATTCTACTGAATAGCAGGAAAAATGCAAAATAAAAGACTGCCCTAGATGAAATGAGAAGATTGGACCAGATGAAATGAGATCTCCAGCAATAAGCAAAGTTTGCAACCTTAAGTTAAGATATGATCTACACCCTAGAAACTAAATTTAAAAACACCTGTAAACGTACTGGATCAACCTGAATGACAACTGGCCCCAAACAGTTTACAGAAGCAGCAACCTCCATCTCAATTTTATTCTGCTGCACCTAGCCTTTTATTCTTTTCTTTCACAGGCACTGCTCAATGGCCCTAAAGATTTCTGCTTCAATAAAAAAATCAGTAAATGATTATATCCAAAAAATATCCAGGTAAAACAGTCATTATTTAGAATATTTTATTTTTACAAGTGGAATCTCACAAACATTAAGCAAACAATATTATGAGCTAAAAAGTCAAGTAAGAATAAACTAACCACAATGTTGCATATTGAAGGGTTTGTTTTTTTTTACTGCTAGAGTATATATGATTTGAGATATTGTCATGAAAAACCTACCAGTCCTTAATATTAACAAGACTGGGAAAGTCTTGATGGTTTCTACCAGATTTAGCTCGAACTCTATGCTAATGCGAGAAGCCTGTCTTCTGGCCTATCATTCACACAGGGCACTTCTGCTTTCACCATGTGAAAGGAAACGAGACAAAACCAAAAGAAAGCCAAACAAGCACACAACACAACACAGAACGCACTATGAGACTGTTTAGAAGATTGTTTGTTAACATTAACAAGGACTGCAAATCTCCAGTAACTTAAATTAACTAGATAATTTATGAAGATTCATTGTCTCATGACATGCACTGGTAGAGCTCTACAGGTATGCTTCACTATATACAACCTGGTCTTCTATATAAATGTTTCTTAGTTTTTAAATTTTTCAAACAGGTTTTTATGCTAAAGGTATAATGTACACAGTAAAAAATGGTACACAGTAAAAAAAGGTACACAACGAAAAGTGAAAGTATCCTTTATTCCATACTATTCCTACTCGGTTAACTACTAAGAAATCAAATTCTGCTTTAAATGTATGGCCTTCAATATTCATTGTCTGTGCTTGACAGTAAAAAATAATTTCATCAGGTAAATTAAGCCCCTTCCACAATTATCTGCTTATATTTTTATATTCAATAAGATGTTTCTTAAGTGATGCATATCTGTACAGCTCCATTCTAAGGGTTGCTGAGTTAATCCTGAATACTGCAAGATAAACAACAATTTTGGCATCAAGGTATCTGGCAGTCATGGTAAGAAGCCTTCTGGAACTCCTAGTTCATGAGATCATTTCAATATATATCCCAGGGCCACACAGTCTCCTGTGCCTCAATATAAGTAAGACAGTTCCAAATGCAACCAAAGGATATTTTTTAGTCAAATTAAATTCTTTTGGGGCTTCCCTGGTGGCGCAGCGGTTGAGAGTCCGCCTGCCGATGCAGGGAGCGCGGGTTCGTGCCCCGGTCCGGGAAGATCCCACGTGCCGCGGAGCGGCTGGGCCCGTGGGCCATGGCCGCTGCGCCTGCGCGTCCGGAGCCTGTGCTCCGCAACGGGAGAGGCCACAACAGTGAGAGGCCCGCGTACCAAAAAAAAAAAAAAAAAAAAAAATTAAATTCTTTTGAATCTCTCTCCCAAATGTGCCTGGTTATGTTATATAGATTAGAATTCATTAAAATTGATCAACAGTTGGTTTATGGGTCAATATTTAATCTTTTAATAATGTCAATAAATGACATTATTCTATTTAATCTACATCCATGTAAAAATAAGCAAACTATTTAAGCATTTTCAAAAGTGTGCTATCTAGGTTCTGAGTTTGTTTTTTTAAGGTTCCCCTCATATGATTTATTCCTATGAAGGCAAAATCTAAGAAAAGGTGGTCCCAGAGAGCTAGAATTTATAAAATTTTAAAAGTATGTTTTTGATTTGAAATAAAAGTAGAAATCTTAAAATTTTAAGTTGTCTAATTACTATATAAGCTCGTTCTTACAAAGACCCTTTTGTGCCTATATAACAAGAAAAAAATTGTTGTTGCTTTTCTACCTTAAAAAAAAAGGTAACTTTGGAAAGGAAAATATAGTAAGATGGAAACCATACAATAAGATGAACTTGACTACATTTAAAGTTTTCATATATTAACAAAGTAGAAATTGCCTATACATACATAAACGTAACTACAAAGTCACTATATAGCAGAAACATGCACACCAAAGCCAAAACTATTTTCAAATATTCATTTTAAAACCTAAGGTAACTTGGAAATCTTTTACAAATTAATATATTTGTAACATAGACTCAAACATTTCATTTCCCAGGGCATTTCCAAACATTTCAATTTAAAACTAACTACAAGAAGCAAACAAGTCTAGCTACTTTTTCATGAATAACTAACCTCATTTAAATTTTATGTTGATTCAGCTCAGCTCCCACATTTAGAGTAAGTTTTAACTAGGAAGGTAGTATACCATAATAGTCAAATACCAGCAAAGTAATGGGAATGACAATAGAACATATCTCATGAGATGCTATAAAGAGATAATTACTACTAATCCACTGTTTCTCACCCAACCAAGGATCTCACTTATACAAACTTCCCAACTTATACTTGCATCAATTTTTCTTTCTCTACTGGATCATGTCATCAACATTATAAACACTTTAATATCTCCCACCTTAAATAAAAATTCTCCCTGACACCATATTCCCATTGCCCTATTTCCTTGATTTATATATAGCAAAATTTCTCAAAAAAACTATCTATACTCACTGTCTTCATTTCCCTCTATTTGATTCTTTCTTGAACCCACTCCAACTGTGCCTTCATCCCCACCGCCCCACAGAAATTGTTCTTATTAAAATAACCAGCAATCTCCATAGTATCCAATTATCAATTATCAATCCTCATCTTATTTGACCTCTTGGCAGAATTTGACACACCTGATCATCTTTTCCTCCCTGACACATTTTCATCCTTTTGCCTCCCAGAGACTTCACTCACTCTTGGTTTTCCTCCTTCCCCACTGGTCCTCCTTCAAAATCTCCTTTGCAAATACTCATCTTCATCGTGACTTCTAAATTAAGCTGGCTTGCCTAAGGGCTTAGTCTTTGAACCTCTTCTCTATTTTACTCCCGAGGCAACCATGTCTGATTAAAGTTACACACTTAGCTGTGTTAAGTGTGATATGCCAACACAGCCTAGCCCTTCTTCCTTGTACTCCGATTCATATATCTAGCTGTCTCACTTGGATACCTAATAGGTATCTCAACATTAACACAGGCAGAATAAAATTTAGATTTTATATAAACACTTCAAATTCCACTCCCCACCTCCACCCTTGTTTTCTCCTTTAATTAGTACAAACCCCAATTCCATCCTTCCAATTTCACAAGCCCAAACTTAAGAGTCATCCTTGACTTCTTCTATTTCATTGGTCCTGCCTTCCAAATACCCAGAATATACAGCTTCTCATCACCTCCACCTCTAGCTCCCAGCCAAAGGCATTATGTCATCTCTTTTCTGTACTATAGTAATAAGCCTCCTAAATTGGACTCCTTGCCCCCACAAAACAGAAAGTTCATAGAGCAGCAAGAATAATCCTTTTCAAACCTAAGTCAGATCATGTCACTTTGCTGCTCAAAACTTCTCATTACTTGCCATATCACTTGGAATAAAAACCAAAGTTTTTATGTTCTCCTACAAAGCCTCCCTACAATCTAGCCCCCGCAGCCTACCTCATCCACTACTCTTCCCCACACGCACACCACTCCAGCTACACTGGCCTTGCTTTTCCTCAAACACATTAAGCGTACTGCCCCAGAGCCTTTGTCCTTGCTTTGTCCTCAACCTGAAACCCTTTTTCCCTAGGCATTTGCATAACTTCTCCCTCACATCATTTAGACTCAATTGTTACCTTATGAGGGAGACCTTTTCTTACTATCCTATCTAAACCAGCAACTTCTTACCCATACTGTCACTCTCAATCTTGTTATCTGCTTTATTTTTCTTAGCACCCATCAGCACCTGACACAGAATATAATTATTTATTTACTGTCTGTCTTCCCCAAATACTAAAAGGCAAGCACCATGAGAGTAGTGATTTTGTTTTATTCAAAGAGCAGCACAAAGTATCTGGCATTTAGCCTGGTAGATATTTGCTGAATAACAAAATAAGTAATAGCAAGTCATTATGCTAAACGTTTTATAAAGATTAGCTCATTTAATCTTTGGAAAAACTATATGAAAGTAATATTATTATTCCAATTTTGCCAAGGAGACAAAGGCACAAGAGATTAAATAACTTATATGTCACACAGTTGGTAAGTAGTATAGTCAGCTTCCTGAGTCTTTAAAATGAGATGAAGTTAGATCATACAAATGGAGTATTTAACAAAAAGTTTGGCACAAAAAATACATATCATTTATGGAATACTTATTATGTGCCAAACATTAATATAAGCTTTTTAATGTGTATTTACTTATTTAATTCTCATATTGTTTAATAAGTGATTGCTATTATTTTTACTATTTATCAAAGTACCAACCTGAACTCAACAGAAGTCACATAAAAGATGCTGCTATGACAGAAATAGCACAAACTCCAACATTTACCAAATCAAGATTAACTGAATTCACATCAGACACAGAGACATAGTTAACTTTATGTTTGCTAGCCTGTAGTTCTCAAAAAGCCCTCTAACATAGACAAAATAGTCACAGATTTTCATTAACAAAAAAAAATCTACCCCTCCCCTAAAAATCTGGCTGCTACTCCATACTGCACCATATTATGTTTAATCCATTTTTTATTATAAGTTTAAAATTATGTGATTAAAGTAGATCTTTTCAATGTTTAAAACAGAACTTATTCATTTGTACCAAATACTACTGAAATCACCAAGTTTATCTAATTTAAACAATTCTGTTTTAAAAGTCAGTTTTATTACCAAAAGTAAATTTTGATATATCTGCATCTGAGAAAATAAAGTAGCCAATTCCTTTATCCTTGAGTTAAAGTGAAAGCCACAGGAATCATGAAATTTAGTGAATATAACTTCTTCAGTTCAACACAGCATTTGATTTTTAATTTTTAATTCAATCCATAGATACTCATTCTTTATTAATAATTAACATATGAAAGATTCTGGGTAAAGACCCTTAAAACTTACGGTGCAATAATGGCTCTAGCAGGTCTTTTTGTGGACTGTACTTGTGAAAGCCAACCTTCTAGCTGTGCATTCAGTTGAGGTCCTATAAAAAGAGAAAGAGAGAAACAGGAGTGAGCAAAGCAATACAGTACTAATAACCATACATGACACAAAGTCCCCACTGAACCTATTTGGGACTAAAATAGCTTAATGGGCTGTGGATCATCATTTTGGATGTTAATGTTTGAAACTTAACCAACTACAATGTTTCTAGTAGCAAGCCATATGATAAAGACAAATACTGATTAAACAAAATTTGCTTTAATCCATCCACTTATTTATTTACAACCATCTTCATTCAAGAACAATACAATCTACAATTTGAGGCAATGATCAAACAAAATAAAACAAGAAAGAGAAAATATAGTATATGAAAAGAAAATAAGTGAATATATTTTAGAGTACCAAAACCTGCCTTAATCACTAAAATCACATCCATGGAGTGATCATTACCACACTCAATGATCTTTCCTGCCATCCACTCCAGCCCTCTATTCCCATCACCATATCAATAACCAGTGTTAACTACACCACCTCAAAAATCTCAATTTCAAGCATCCCACTCTCTTCACTTCTTATCATTCCAGTTCACGTCTAGAAATCTGTTGGAGTCACTTTTCCAACTGTCCTTCATCCTCTCGTCTTCATGTTTTATGCCCATCCTGAGATTTGATGATCCATCACTATAATCACTCTCTTGCCTGTGGCCTCCCTCCTTTGCTCCTCTCTTCCTCCAGCATAGTCAAATCATAGTTAAAACCAACCTTCCACTTAACAAAGCACCTCCATCTGAACAGCTGAATGAGACTATAAAGAAACACAACCATATGAACTTTGAAATTATACTCATAAATTACAGCAGATCCTTAGCAAACAAAGCTCAGAAATCATATCACGACAACCTAGTGAATTTGCTCACCTATCTTTTAGAGAGTTACTTCATATAGCTTCTCTTTTTACCTTAAACCATCATCCCCTTCCCATTCCCATTCCCAACAGATGATCAAACTTTTCATTTTGTTAAGGAAAAACAAGCAGAATAACCAACCATTCTGGTTGCTCAGGACTTTGCCAGTTTAAGCACTGGAAGTCCTGCATCCTGGGAAACCTCCCAGTCTCAGGCAAACCTGAATGTTAGTCGCCCTAAATTCAGAAGAGAACTACTTCCTCTTCCCACCATTTATTCTGCTTTCCCTCCTGTTTCAACAAACTGTCCTTGCTCCTATCAAAAGCCAAACAAATTATTTCTGCACTGGATCTCACTTTGTTTTTCATACTCAAGGACTCTGCTCTTACAACTGTCCTTGTCTCCTGCACTAATTTTTCCCTTTTTACCAGATCATTATCATTACCGTGCAAATATGCAATACTAGTAAATTGATTTCCCCCCAACTACTGTCCCCCTTTTCTCTGGCTCTCTCTTTTTAAACTTTTAATTTAAAAAAATTTAAACATTACAAAAGAACCTAGATAATAATATAACAAACACTCATGGATTGACTGTCCAAATAAATTAAAACTTAACATTCTATCTTATTTACTTAAGATCTTCTTTTATTAGGAAATAAAATACTGGAATCCCTGGTGGTCCAGTGGTTAAGAATCTGCCTGCCAGTGCAAGGGACATGGGTTCAATCCCTAGTCCGGGAAGATCTCACATGCCATGGAGTAACTAAGCCCGTGAGCCACAAATACTGAGCCCACGCACTCTAGAGCCTACAAGCCACGACAACTGAGCCCACACAACACAACTACTGAAGCCCACGTGCTCTGGGGCCCATGTGCAGCAACCACTGAGCCCTCTTGCTGCAACTACTGAAGCCAGTGCACCTAGAACCCGTGTTCCGCAACAAGAGAAGCCACCACAACGAGAAGCCCATGCACCGCAATGAAGAGTAGACACCACTCCCCGCAACTAGAGAAAGTCCACGCGCAGCAACAACCCAGCGCAGCCAAAAAAATACTAAAAAATTTTTTTAATTATTAATTTTTAAAAAAGAAATAAAATATTAAAGACACCTGAATTCCTTGCTGATCCCATTATATACCTCCCTCCTAAGGTAACCAAGGTAACCACTTTCTGATTTTGGTTTTTATTATTGTGTTATACATTTACTAATTTATGTATCCATTAATAATACATGTATTATTTTGTTCTGCATGTTTTTTGGGTTTGTTTTTTTTTTTGTTTTTTTTTGTGGTACATGGGCCTCTCACTGCTGTGGCCTCTCCCATTGCGGAGCACAGGCTCCGGACGCACAGGCTCAGCCGCCATGGCTCACGGGCCCAGCCGCTCCATGGCATGTGGGATCTTCCCGGACCAGGGCACGAACCCGTGTCCCCTGCATTGGCAGGCAGACTCTCAACCACTGCACCACCAGGGAAGCCCTGCATGTTATTTTTTTGTTTTTGTTTTTAAATGTTATATAAATATAGTGTACCTGTTCTTCTAAACTACTTTTAGTCAAATTATTTTTTAAATTATTCATATTGACACATGCAGCTCTAATTTATTCATTTTCAATGCTGTATAGTATTGTAATACATGAATACACCAAAATGTATCTGTTCATTCTCCTACTCAGTTTGGTGGTCTCCACTGTTTCACTGTTAGTATACAATGCTACAAGTCTCTCATGAACGTGTGTTAAGAGTTTCTCTGGGATTTATCTAGAAGTAAAAGTACCGGATCATTGAGTATAAACATCTTCAACTTTAATAGAACACGACTAAATTGCCCATTGAAGCAGGCAGATCAATTTACTCACCAGTGTAAGCACAAATGACAATAAGAGATTTAATTCTCCCTGTTAAAAATAAGAGAAGAGACACCACACATATACTTTTCTTTAAAAATTTGTAATTCTAAGTTCTTTCTCTTTGAAATGTATATAAATCTTTTAAAAAGCTAAATAAATATCATATGATATCGCTAATATGTGGAATCTAAAAAAAGGGGTACAGGGCTTCCCTGGTGGCGCAGTGGTTGAGAGTCCGCCTGCCGATGCAGGGGACACGGGTTCATGCCCCGGTCCAGGAAGATCCCACATGCTGCGGAGCAGCTAGGCCCGTGAGCTATGGACACTGAGCCTGCGTGTCCGGAGCCTGTGCTCTGCAACGGGAGAGGCCACAACAGTGAGAGGCCTGTGTACCACAAAAAAAAAGGGGGGTGGGATACAGATGTACTTATCTACAAAACCAAAATAGAGTTGTAGAAAGCAAACTCATGGTTACCAGGTGATGTGAGGGGGGGGATAAATTGAAAGACTAGGATTAGCATGTACACACCACTACATATAAACTAGACAACTAATAAGGGCCTACTGTATAGCACAGGGAACTCTACTCAATACTCTGTAATGGCCTATATGGCAAAAGAATCTAAAGAAGAGTGGATATATGTATAATTGATTCACTTTGCTGTACACCTGAAACTAACACTACATTGTAAATCAACAACACTCCAATAAAAATTTTTTTTAAATAAATTTATTTATTTATTTTTACCTGCATTGGGTCTTCACTGCTGCGTGCTGGCTTTCTCTAGTTGCGGCGAGTGGAGGCTACTCTTCATTAAGGTGCGCGGGCTTCTCATTGCGGTGGCTTCTCTTCTTGCGGAGCACGGGCTCCAGGCACGTGGGCTCAGTAGTTGTGACCCACGGGCTCTAGAGAGCAGGCTGGGTAGTTGTGGCAAAGGAAAGTCCTTTTAATTTTTATTTTATTTTTAAAACAATTTTTGGGACTTCCCTGGGGGCACAGTGGTTAAGAATCTGCCTGCCAATGCAAGGGACACGGGTTCGAGCCCTGGTCCGGGAAGATCCCACGTGCCACGGACCAACTAAGCCCGTGCGCCACGACTACCGAGCCTGCGCTCTAGAGCCCGCAGGTCACAACTACTGGGCCCGTGAGCCACAACTACTGAGTCCACATGCCACAACTGCTGACACCCACGTGCCTAGAGCCGGTGCTCCACAACAAGAGAAGCCACTGCAGTGAGAAGCCCATGCACTTTCTCCAACTGGAAAAAGCCCACATGGTGCAACAAAGACCCAACACAGCCATAAATAAATAAATTATTAAAAATTAAAACTTTCTAAAAATTTAAATTAAAAAAAAAGCTAAATAAGCCTCTAATCAGCAACTCAAGACCATCTTTCTCAAGGACCCAAAAGCCATCTCTTTGAAATGTGATCATCAAGGGAGCCAGTGCCCCTTTCTGCCAGTTTCTGTGGGATAGGAACTAACTTCAGAGGGCCACCTAGCCCCAAGTTGCAAAATTACCTCCTGTCATAAAAATATGTAAGTTTAGTTTTCCTTTGGATAAAGCAATTAGCTAATACATATGGTCACCTCAATTACTAAGTGAATTTAGGATGAACTATGCATGACAAATGTTTCTATCAAGTCCACTTACTTGAATATTACTCATAATTTATCTTAAGAATATGCATATAATGGGTTTTATCTGCTTAACTAAATAAAAGGATGAACACTCTTCACAGATGTGCAGTATGATGTGCATCATACTGTAGCTTAATGCTTAGTCAAAAATAAAATTTTCTTTCTCTTCTACCTTTGAAGAGAAGTTTTCTGAGATGGCAGGAGGTTTTGGTTTAAATTATATTTCTCCAACATCAGCAATGGCTCAAAATTCCCATTTCTCTACATCCTTACCAACATCTGATACTGTCAGAATTTTTAACTTTTGCCAATTTGAGAGGTATGAAATCGTACCCCTTTGTTTCTTCTAATTTGTACTTGCCAAATATCCAATGAGATGGAGCATTTACGGATTTGGAAATTCTGTGTTTAGGACTATATACATAAACAAGTCAAGTTTATAAATGGCTAGCCCATCTATAAACTGCAAAAGTATTAAAAAAGGTCTGATTCAGCAATCAAATGATGTACTTTATTTTTAAAACTTAAATTTAAGAA
This sequence comes from Kogia breviceps, assembly GCF_026419965.1. Lineage (NCBI taxonomy): Eukaryota > Metazoa > Chordata > Mammalia > Artiodactyla > Physeteridae > Kogia > Kogia breviceps. The sequence continues at coordinate 78,438,816 of NC_081320.1, read as the reverse complement.
CAGTTACCAAAAACCTTATATTAAATAATTTCGTTACTAATTCAAGGAAAAATGCTTCCTAATTTCAAACTAAATTAAAATTTTAGCTTCCAAATAAATGTCATGTTAACTTAAAATAAGTATTTCCATGTCACAGGAAGTTTACAAAACAAATTTAAAACTAAATAAAACAGAAAACAATATCTCCCAATTCAGCAACCCTACTGCCACCAACTTCACTGGTTTTAAGCACTAAACCAAGCCTTCTTAACAGTCCTTCTGTAAAAGAACCAGTTTCTTCAGAAGGATCCTAAGGTAAAAGTCAAACTCCAAGTTTCTCAATTATTTTTAAGTAAGATAACCGTGTGTATCTATTTATTACAAATGGCTGCTTAACTGCTGATCTGTAAAGTGTCAAAAAATAAATTTGCATTCTTCCACAGAGGCTGATAATTGGCAATGTGGCATCCTTAATACATGAAGGTGATGTAGAATGTGTGCTTTCTTTCTTAAATATCACTGAATTTGAAGGCACAGTGATGAATGGAAAAAATGAATCAAAAGGAAAACTCCTTGCAAAACTACTTCATAGTTATGTGACCTTGCCCTGAGAGGAATAAATGGGCATGTACTCCTTTGGATAAACAGTAAAAGTAGGTTCCCAAAGGGTCAATGCTAAGGTATTTCCTTAAGAAATAGACAATAGGGGCTTCCCCGGTGGCGCAGTGGTTGAGAATCCACCTGCCGATGCAGGGGACACGGGTTCATGCCCCGGTCCGGGAAGATCCCACATGCCGCAGAGCGGCAGGGCCCGTGAGCCATGGCCACTGAGCCTGCACGTCCGGAGCCTGTGCTCCACAACGGGAGAGGCCACAACAGTGAGAGGCCCGCGTACCACAAAAAAAAAAGAAATAGACAATAAATAACGTGCTGTAGGCAAGTCAGTACACTTCTGTTTGAGTCCCAATTAAATCAAACAATATTTCACAAAAAAGTTTATTTGCATGGTGACAAAAGCACAAAGATACTAAACACAACACACACACACACACACACACACACACACACATACATTTTCAGGAATTCCTATGCAACTAATTAACAGAACCATTCTAAAATATGGTAATTAAGAAAGCCAAACTGATTTTTAACTCTCTTTAGTCTGCTCCTCCTATTCCTCTTTGGAAAGAAAAAAAAAAACTCAACAGCCTCCTGACTCTGAAAAAAGTCATGTGTTCTATAAACTGTTCTCAAAAAATGTGCAATGGAACCACCTAAGGATCTCATTAAAATACTAATTATGATTCTATAAGTCTGGAGTGCATGCTGAGATCCTTCATTTCTAATATGCTCTGCAAGTAACAGCAAAGTTTGCTGGCCTATAGACCACACTCCAACAGCAAGTCTAGATCAACGGTGGCCAACCAAAAAAGGGACTTTGACAGCAAAGACTCCACAAAACTATATGCATAACAAGTTTTACCTAAAGATAAAATAAATCTCTAGATAAATGTAAGATCCATCAATTACAGATTAAGAAATACATATTCATTTAACAGTGGTAATGAAACTTATTTTACCTTTTTTAAATCATCTATTTTGTCAATCAAGAGAGAGTAAAGAATAATTACTGTCCTCTAGAAAATTCCATACTTTCTAACATGAAGTAGGTTCCTTAAAAAGAGGAAAGTAGAGAAGAAGAACTACAATCCTGCAGCCTGTGGAACGAAAACCACATTCACAGAAAGGTAGACAAGATGAAAAGGCAGAGGGCTATGTACCAGATGAAGGAACAAGATAAAACCCCAGAAAAACAACTAAATGAAGTGGAGACAGGCAACCTTCCAGAAAAAAATTCAGAATAATGATAGTGAACATGATCCAGAAGCTTGAAAAATAATGGAGGCAAAGATCGAGAAGATGCAAGAAATGTTTAACAAAGACCTAGAAGAATTCAAGAACAAACACCTAGAAGAATTAAAGAACAAACAAACAGAGAAGAGCAATACAATAACTCAGATGAAAAATACACAAGAAGGGGGCTTCCCTGGTGGCGCAGTGGTTGAGAGTCCACCTGCCTATGCAGGGGACATGGGCTCGTGCCCCCGTCCGGGAGGATCCCACATGCTGCAGAGCGGCTGGGCCCGTGGGCCATGGTGGCTAGGCCTGCACATCCAGAGCCTTTGCTCCACAATGGGAGAGCCCACAGCAGTGAGAGGCCCGCGTACAGTAAAAAAAAAAAAAAAAGAAAAAAGAAAAAATACACAAGAAGGAATCAGCAGCAGAATAACTGAGGCAGAAGAATGGATAAGTGACCTGGAAAAGAGAAGGGTGGAAATCACTGCCAAAGAACAGAATAAAGAAAAAACTATGAAAAGAAATGAAGACAGCCTAAGAGACCTCTGAACAACATGAAATGCAACAACATTCACATTATAGGGGTCCCAGAAGGAGAAGAGAGAGAAAGAAGCCGAGAAAATATTGGAAGAGATTATAGTCGAAAACTTCTCTAACATGGGAAAAGAAATAGCCACCCTTGTCCAGGAAGCGCAGAGAGTTACAGGCAGGATAAACCGAAGGAGAAACGCCAAGAAACATAGTAATCAAACTGACAAAAATTAAAGACAAAGAAAAATTATTGAAAGCAACAAGGGAAAAATGATAAATAACATACAAGGGAACTCCCGTAACGTTAACGGCTGATTTCTCTGCAGAAACTCTACAAGCCAGAAGGTAGTGGCATGATACATTTAAACTGATGAAAGGGAAGAACCTACAACAGAGATTACTCTACCCAGCAAGGATCTCATTCAGTTTCAACGGAGAAATCAAAAGCTTTACAGGCAAGCAAAAGCTAAGAGAATTCAGCACCACGAAACCAGCTCTAAAGCTACAACAAATGCTAAAGGAACTTCTCTAAGTGGAAAACAGAAGAGAAGAAAATGACCTACAGAAACAAACCCAAAACAATTAAGAAAATGGTCATAGGAACATACATATCAATAATTACCTTAATTGTAAATGGATTAAATGCTCCAACCAAAAGACACAGGCTAGCTGAATGGATATAAAAACAAGACTCATATATACGCTGTCTATAAGAGACCCACTTGAGACCTAGGGAAACAAACAGACTGAAAGTGACGGGATGGCGAAAGATATTCCATGCAAATGGAAATCAAAAGAAAGCTGGAGTAGCAATACTCACATCAGATAAAATAAACTTTAAAATAAAGAATGTTACAAGAGACAAGGAAGGACATGACATAATGATTAAGGGATCAATCCAAGAAGAAGATATAAGTTATAAATATATATTCACCCAACACAGGAGCACCTCAATACATAAGGCAACTGCTAACAGCTATAAAAGAGGAAATAGACAGTAACACAATAATAGTGGGGGAATTTAACACCTCACTTACACCAGTGGACAGATCATCCAAACAGAAAATTAATAAGGAAACACAAGCTTTAAATGACACAACAGACCAGATAGATTTAGTTGATATTTATAGGACATTCCATCCAAAAACAGAAGCTGACACTTTCTTCTCAAGTGCGCACAGAACATTCTTCAGGATAGATCACATCTTGGGTCACAAATCAAGCCTTGGAAAATTTAAGAAAACTGAAATCATATCAAGCATCTTTTCCAACCACAACGCTATGAGATTGGAAATAAATTACAGGGGAAAAAATGTAAAAAAGACAAACATATGGAGGCTAAACAATACGTTACTAAATAACCAAGAGATCACTGAAGAAATCAAGGAGAAAATCAAAGAATACCTAAAGACAAATGACAACGAAAACATGACAATCCAAAAGCTATGCGATGCAGCAAAAGCAGTTTGAAGAGGGAAGTTTATAGCAATACAATCCTGCCTCAAGAAACAAGAAATATCTCAAATAAACAATCTAACCTTACACCTAAAGGAACTAGAGAGAGAAAAACAAACAAACCCAAAGTAAGTAGAAGGAAAGAAAACATAAAGATCAGAGCAAAAATAAATGAAATAGTACAAAGCAGTAGCAAAGAAAATAAAACTAAAGCCTGGTTCTTTGAGAAGATAAACAAAATTTTTAAACCTTTAGCCAGACTCATCAAGAAAAAGAGGGAGAGGACTCAAATCAATAAAATTAGAAATGAAAAATGAGAAGTTACAACAGATACTGCAGAAATACAAAGCACCCTAAGAGACTACTACAAGTAAATGTATGCCAATAAAATGGACAACTTGAAAAAAAAAAAGGACAACTTGGAAGAAATGGACAAATTCTTAGAAAGGTATAACCTTCCAAGACTGAACCAGGAAGAAACAGAAAATATGAACAGAGCAGTCACAAGTAATGAAATTGAAACTGTGATTAAAAACCTTCCAAGAAACAAAAGTCCAGGACCAGATGGCTTCACAGGTGAATTCTATCAAACATTTAGAGGAGAGCTAATGCCCAGCCTTCTCAAACTCTTCCAAAATATCGCAGAGGATGGAACACTCCCAATCTCATTCTGTGAGGCCTACACCACCCTGATGGTCCAAAACTGGACAAAGATGATACAAAAAAAGAAAATTACAGACCAATATCACTGATGAAGATAGATGCAAAAATCTGAACAAAATACTAGCAAACAGAATCCAACAACACCACGGCATATGATTAAAAGGATCATACACTATGATCAAGTGGGATTTACCCAGGGATGCAGTGAGTCTTCATTATATGCAAATCAATCAATGTGATACACCATATTAACAAATCGAAGAACAACAACCAAACAATCATCTGAATAGATGCAGAAAAAGCTTTTGACAAAATTCCACACCCATTTATGATAAAAACTCTCCAGAAAGTGGGCATAGAGGGAACCTACCTCAACATAATAAAGGCCATATATGACAAACCCACAGCAAACATCATTCTCAATGGTGAAAAACTGAAAGCATTTCCTCTAAGATCAGGAAGAAGACAAGGATGTCCACTCTCGCCACTATTATTCAACATAGTTTTGGAAGTCCTAGCCACGGCAGTCAGAGAAGAAAAAGAAACAAAGGGAATCCAAATCAGAAAAGAAGAAGTAAAACTGTCACTGTTTGCAGATGACATGATACTATACATAGATAATCCAAAAGATGCCACTAAAAAACTACTAGAGCTAATCAATGAATTTGGTAAAGTTGCAGGATACAAAATTAATGCACAGAAATCGCTTGCATTCCTATGCACTAACAATGAAATATTAGAACGAAATTAAGGAGAAACAATCTCATTCACCATTGGAACAAAAATAATAAAATACAAAGGAAGAAACCTACCTAAGGAGGTAAAAGACCTGTACTCAGAAAACTATAAGACACTGGTGAAAGAAATAAAAGATGACACAAACAGAAGGAGAGATATACCATGTTCTTGGATTGGAAGGATGAATATTATGAAAATGACTATACTACCCAAAGCAATCAACAGATCCAATGCAATCCCCATCAAATTACCAATGGCATTTTTTACAGAATGAGAACAAAAAATCTTAAAGTTTGTATGGAGACACCAAAGACCCCAAATAGCCAAAGCAGTCTTGAGGAAAAAAAACGGAGCTGGAAGAATGAAACTCCCTGACTTCAGACTATACTACAAAGCTACAGTAATCAAGACAAAATGGTACTGGCACAACAGCAGAAATATAGATCAATGGAACAGGATAGAAAGCCAAGAGATAAACGCACGCAGCTATGGTCAACTAATCTATAACAAAGGAGGCAGGAATATACAATAGAGAAAAGACACCCTGTTCAATGAGTGGTGCTAGGAAAACTGGACCGCTACCTATAAAAGAATGAAATTAGAACACTCCCTCACACCATACACAAAAATAAACTCAAAATGGATTAGAGACCTAGATGTAAGACCAGACACTATAAAACTCTTAGAGTAAAAGGAAGAACACTCTTTGACATATATCACAGCAAGATCTTTTTTGATCCACCTCCTAGAGTAATGGAAATAAAAACAAAAGTAAACAAATGGGACCTAGTGAAACTTAAAAGCTTTTGCAAAGCAAAGGAAACTAGAAACAAGACAAAAAGACAACCCTCAGAATGGGAGAAAATAGTTGCAAACAAATCAACGGACAAAGGATTAATCTCCAAAATATACAAACAGCTCATTCAGCTCAATATTAAAAAGCAACTAACCCAATCCAAAAATGGGCAGAAGACCTAAATTGACATTTCTCCAAAGAAGACATACAGATGGCCATGAGACACATGAAAAGCTGCTCAACATCACTAATTATTAGAGAAATGCAAATCAAAACTACAGTGAGGTATCACCCATACCAGTTAGAATGGACATCATCAGAAAATCTACAAACAAAAAATGCTGGAGAGGGTGTGGAGAAAAGGGAACCCTCTTGCAGTGTTGGTGGGTATGTAAGTTGATACAGCCACTATGGAGAACAGTATGGAGGTTCCTTTAAAAACTAAAAATAGTATTATCATATGACCCAGCAATCCCACTGCTGGGCATATACCCAGAGAAAACCATAATTCAAAAAATAAAATGCACCCCAATGTTCACTGCAGAACTATTTACAATAAGCAGGTTGTGGAAGCAACCTAAATGGCCATCAACAGCAGAATGGATAAAGAAAATGTGGTACATATATACAATGGAATATTACTCAGTCATAAAACAGAAAAACTGGGTCATTTTCAGAGATGTGGATGGATCTAGAGACTGTCATACAGAGTGAAGTAAGTCAGAAAGAGAAAAACAAATATCGTATATTAATGCATATATGTGGAACCTAGAAAAATGGTACAGATGAACTGGTGTGCAGGGCAGAAATAGAGACACAGATGTAGAGAACATATGGACACCAATCAGGGAAAGTGGCGGAGCGAGGCGGGGGATGAACTGGGAGATTGGGATTGACATATATACACTAACGTATGAAGTGGATGACTAATAAGAACCTGCTGTGTAAAAAAATAAATAAAATTCAGAATAAAAAAGAGGAAAGTAGAATACACCTCAAAAAGCCCGATGACCAAAATAAAATTAAAAATTTTTTAAATAAATAAATAAAGTCTGAGAACCATTCTAGTCCTATCACTTACCTTTCCTAGAATTCTATCTGTATTGTGTTTCAGTCACCACACAGCTTTATGTTCCACTAGTTATTTAATAAACTATTACATCATAAGGTTAACTATGACCAATCATGTTATAATTTGCTTTCATTTGTTAACTGAATAAATATTTATGGAGCAGCTATTTATGTGCCAGGAAGTGGCATGAATGCTGGAGTTATAGCAATAAAAAAAAGACAGGAGGGCTTCCTGGTGGCGCAGTGGTTGAGAGTCCGCCTGCCAATGCAGGGGACACAGGTTCATGCCCCGGTCTGGGAAGATTCCACATGCCGCAGAGCGGCTAGGCCCGTGACCCATGGCTGCTGAGCCTGCGCTCCGCAACGGGAGAGGCCACAACAGTGAGAGGCCTGCGTACCGCAATAAAATAAAATAAAATAAAAGACAGGAGATGGGACTTCCTGGTGGTCCAGTGGTAAGGAATCCTCCTTGCAATGCAGGGGATGTGGCTTCAATCCCTGGTCAGGGAACTAAGATCCCACATGCTGCAGGGCAACTAAGCCCGTGCACTACAACTATTGAGCTTGCCTGCCTCAACTAGAGAGCCTGCGTGCCACAAACTACAGAGCCCATGCACTCTGGAACCCATGCCAGAGCTACAGAGTCCACGAGCCCTGGAGCCTGTGCACCACAACTAGAGAAAACCCGCATGCCACAACTAGAGAGAAGCCCGTGCACCACAATGAAAAGATCCCACACGCCTCAATGAAGATCTCGCATGCCGCAACTAAGACCCGATACAGCCAAAATTAAATAATAAATATTTTTTTAAAAATTAAAAAAAAAAAAAAAAACAGGAGATACCTGCCTTCATGGCACTTTATGTGTCAATGTCTTAAATCCAAAGAATGGTGGAAAGATGATAAATTCATACACCAGGACAAGCTAATAGGAAAGACAGTTTTGGTTAGGAGAGGAGCCTTCCAGTGCTAATCAAAGTATTCCACATACATAAGGTAAAGAATGATCAACTATCACAACTTTTTTAACATTCTCTTTTAATTGGTACCAGCATAGTACCAGGACTGGTTAAAACAAAGTAACCGGGCTTCCCTGGTGGCGCAGTGGTTAAGAATCCTCTTGCCAATGCAGGGGACACGGGTTCGAGCCCTGGTTCGGGAAGATCCCACATGCCGCGGAACAACTAAGCCCATGCACCCCAACTACTGAAGCTCATGTGCCTAGAGACCATGCTACGCAACAAGAGAAGCCACTGCAATGAGAAGCCGGCACACCGCAACGAAGAGCAGCGCCTGCTTGCCACAACTAGAGAAAGCCCACATGAAGCAACGAAGAACCAACACAGCCAAAAATAAATAAAATGAAAATTTTTTTAATGTTAAAAAGAAACCCCAAAAACCAAAGTAACAAGAGACAAAGCAGAAGCAAAAAATACAAAGCCAAAAAAGTAGGTTGTCAGCACCTAGTATTTTCTTCTTAATCACTCTAAATCTGTTAAATCTGTTAAAACCAAGCTAAGAAATAAACTCTAACCTGTGAAGCAAAGTCTACAAATAATAAGATTAATATGTTAGGGAGTTCCTAGGTGGCCTAGTGGTTAGGATTTGGCATTCTCACTGCGGAGGCCCGGGTTCAATCCCTGGTTGGGGAACCATCCCGCATGCCTCGTAGCGTGGCCAAAACACAAAAATATATAAAGATTAACATGCTAGACTTTTTATGACAGTGGCTCCTGGATCGCTGAATGTTACAGGCCAATAAAATTTCAGAAGAAATTTAAGGGACCAACATAGGGTTGCAATTTTTTTTTAAATTTTTTGCACATGTCAACTTTATTTGAAGTACTGACAGTAAACTTATTCAAAACACTGTAATATTGCCTTGAGGTATTTTGTATATGAGAAAGATGAATGTTAACATTTTCCATCACAGTACTGGTTGTACAATGATCATTATCATGATTATGAAACTTGTAGCAAGATGGATCCTGGCTTTCCATATTTAGTGCTATTCTAATTATATATTTTATATTAAAAAGAAGATTAAAGTATTGAGAAGTCCAAAATGTCAAAAACATGAGCTCTCATCTCAAAACAGATTTTGTCATTATAGATGGTCGAATTTCCATACCAATAATAATGTTATGTTATTTCACTATCAATATATTATGCAGGTAAAATGAGATGATACATTATCAATTAAAAATTTTTAATTATAATATAGTTGCTTTACAATGCTGTGTTAGTTTCAGGTGTACAGCAAAGTGATTCAGATATATATATATACATGTATATATATATATATATATTTTTTTTTTTTTTCTGATTCTTTTCCATTATAGGTTATAACAAGATAGTGAATATAGTTCCCCGTGCTATACAGTAAGTCTTTGTTTTTTCTCTATTTTATATACAGTAGTGTCTATCTGTTAATCTCAAATTCCTAATTTATCCCTAGCTCCTGCCTTTTCCCTTTGGTAACCATACGTTTGTTTTCTATGTCTGTGAGTCTATTTCTGTTTTTTAAATAAGTTCATTTGTATCATTTTTTTAGATTCCACATATAAGTGATACCATATGATATTTATCTTTCTCTGTCTGACTTTATTTAGTATGATAATCTCTAGGTCCATCCATGTTGCTGCAAATGGCATCATTTAATTCTTTTTTATGGCTGAGTAATATCCCACTATATATTGTACATATACCATATCTTCTTTATCCATTCATCTGTCGATGGACACTTAGGTTGCTTCCATGTCTTGGCTATTGTAAATAGTGCTGCTGTGAACACTGTGGTGCATGTGTCTTTCCAAATTAGAGTTTTCATCTTTTCCAGATACATGGCCAGGAGTGGGACTGCTACTGTAACTCTATTTTTAGTTTTTTAAGAAACCTCCATACTGTTCTCCATAGTGGCTGTGCAAATTTTTTATTTTCTCAAGAAAGGACATTTAAAACACATCAACCATTTATCTATGATCACCATGATTTCTTAAAATAAATACTGTAACACCAAAAAGTAATAAATGCACAATTTTAAGATAACCTCAGTCGTTTAAACTGAATAACCACATTTCATTGATTCCAAGAAGGTACACCAGTGTTTTATGTATCACTAAGAAAGAAAGAAAATAAAAAACCTTCCAATTAAGACAGATGGTTTCTTATCACTTAGAATTTTTATATTTATTGGAAAAGTTCTTAAACTTATTTAGATATGAATTCTCATAACACAAGTTTATGTAAAAAAGAAAAGTAAAATGAATTCAAGATACTCTTAAAATTTTCTTCACATTCACAATCTAATATCTAAATTGCTTTTTAACTCAGTCATCAGTGACCCTGTTTTTCCATAATATCATCCTCTGTACCAAAGGAATTAGTGATGCGATATTCCTTCTAAAAAAGTTCCTCTACTGCCTCGGGACTCTAGTCCAAGAAACCGACACACATTGTCCAAGTCTTGATGCTATATCTTTTCTGATCTTACCAAAAGGTATCACCAGAAGGTGCAACCAACAGGTTTCAGAAGACAACCCAGGCATGTTCATCTCTTTCATAAATGGTCCTTAAATGGTATGTTACCAGAAACACCAATGGGTTGCAGTTGTCTAGTCATACCAACAGGATTAATTATTGAGTTCGAGTATATATAAGCAGTGACAACTATTTCACAACTGACAATGATTTAAAGGTGCCATTGACTGTAAAACACATCTCAATTTCAGAAATGTTAAAATGTGGGAAAACATACATCTTAAAATCAATGAAATATAGTAGCACTATGAAAACCACACTCTCCACAATGTTCTAGTATTTTTTGATTTCAATGCAAAACAGGGAAAAAAATCATCAAAAAACAGCACTGGGAACCACTTCTCACTACAATGAAAAGTATTTCTCAAAAGGCTTACTGACTATAATGACCTCATTTAATTTAAAAAATAACATTTCAGCAGTTCTCCCTAAATGCTTTCTCTCATTACTGATGTCTTAACTGTGACCATATACTTACAATTTATTGCTATGCTATTTACAAAACTAAGTATCCTATTTTTAGATACATTGCAAGGGATGCTATTTGTTTTTATGTACCGTATGACGGGACTCCTCATATAGAAAATAATATCCCTTAGGAGTACAAGAACACAAGAATTGTCTCACTGAATCTGACCAAAAACCCATCCAGAGCAGTACTGTATCAAACCAAAAACACGAAAACAAAAATTAAAAAAACCTTGCTATGAAGAACACTATTGTTCTCCTTGATACAAACCTCAAAGGGTTAGACCAAATCCAAATATCTTGGATTCCTTATTACCCACTAAAATTATAAACATGTTAAGAATCTGTTTATATTTTTTGCTAAACTCTGTAGCTCAGAATAGAATCCATAGCGGCAAATAACTATCCAAATGAACAATCTTTAGTGCATACCAGCTAATCCATATCTGGCCAAGTGGACATCACTTACCACTTTTCTGCCCACTCATATACAGTCTCTCAAAATTGTCATATAGTTAATACCAATTCCACTGGCATTTCATATGTAAAAGGGCTTTAAATTTGAAGGATCACAGTGTATTTCTCCCTTGAGGTGATTTACAAAACCATAATCTGAAAATAGGTTCAGCATTGATCCCTTTAACAGTCTATTAATTTGGACTCCCTATTCTTACTCTTATTCTTTTTATAAACAAATTCCCTATCCCTATCAAATGATGCCACTAAGTTCCTTGAGAGTGCCAGGTTATAGTATCTTACCTAAACTCTTTTTTAAGATCAAGATATTGATTTTTGTCTGCTATTTCTTCATTATAAAATATATATATATGTTCAGTATGAAAATTGTGGGGAATACATATTAAGAAGGGGGAAAACCCAAAATCCCACAATTATTTAAGAAAACCCACCAAAATTAATATTTTCCAAATTTCCTTCTAGTCTTAAAAATGATATACAATTCTGTAACCTGATTTTATTTACATAACATTATACATAGGTATTTCCCTGTATTATGAACTCTTTATAGACATTTTATGGCTAAATAAGATTTCTTTGTGTAAATGGATCACTGCTTCCTTAAACATTACTCTAATATAAGATGTTTAGGTTCTTTCTTTCCAATATTTTGCGCTATTATAAACAATTCTGTAATATGTATCTCTATTTCCATATTTTAAATTATCTCCTTTTGAGATTCTCAGAATTGAATTACTATGTAAATCAATGAGTCTTTTTAAGATTTCAATACATATATTCAAAATGTTATCCAAAACTGCATCCATTCATAATCATGCACCATGCATGAACAATACCTGTTTCACCATACCCTCACCATTCTCCTCAAAACAGTATTTTAAAACATTAACTCATCCCTCATTTGATAAAAATTTAATGGCTGACCTCAATTATATTTGACATTTCAAAATAAATTATTTCTTCAAAGTAATTTAAATGCCTAGAAAAAACACACTGACTCTTAAGATATGTATTTTCTACTTGGACCATGAAATAGCAACATAATTGTTGCTGCCAGTCACAACTTATCCATTACTATTGTTTAGTAAACAACTACTATCTATTGGCCTTTACAGTAGGCAGGTCAAATTCAAAACCAAGCCTATTATGTTGCATTATGCTACTGTTTTAAATCACTCACAATCCTTAAGACTTTTATATTCTCCTGCCATTAAATCTTTTTAAGTAATGAGGTATTTTTTTAACCTTTTAGTTACGATAATTCTTTCTCCTATAATAGTCAAAAAGTGGTCTACAGACGAGAATCATCCAATAATGTGTTTATTTTAAAAAGAGATCACTATGTCATCACAATCTCTGGGGATGGTTACCTGGAGTTTTTAACAAGCTTTTAACAAGCTTTCAGGTGGCTATGATACACACTAAAATGTGGGGCCCCTGCCATAAAGGCATTCATGTACACACGCTATATGAATGAATACATGAATGAATGCAGCTAACAGACTCTTGGACAGTTTATATTAGTTATAAACTGTTTTTATTACATAAATAAATCACATAATATTTAAGTTAGCAATATATAAATGCATGAATTTTTACCTCTAAACTACTTTGAATCCATAAATGATCCACTGTTTCTTAAAATTTACATAAGTTTATTTTTAATAGTGTTTCTAGCCTCTCACTTCAATCAATGCCTCTCTAGCTTTTCCACTCAAATAACAAATGAAAAAGGAAAATAAACTCAGATTCATAGAAACTGGGTGATATGCAAACAAATTCTTTTAAATCTTCTGTTTTAGTCCAAAAATTCATGTGAGGGGCTTCCCTGGTGGCACAGTGGTTAAGAATCTGCCTGCCAATGCAGGGGATGCGGGTTCGAGCCCTGGTTCAGGACGATCCCACATGCCACAGAGCAACTAAGCCCGTGCACCACAACTACTGAGCCTGTGCTCTAGAGCCCGTGCTCTGCAACAAGATAAGCCACCGCAATGAGAAGCCCGCGCACCGCAAGAGTAGCCCCTGCTCTCCGCAGCTAGAGAAAGCCCACGCACAGCAATGAAGACCCAATGCAGCCAAAAATAAAATAAATAAAATAAATAAATTTTTAAAAAATTCATGTGCATGTAATAAACTAAATGAAAATATCCACAGTAATTCCGAAATTCCCACGCTCCTATCTGCAATTTAAATGGAGGCTTCAAGAAGATACACCACATTTATCCTCTAACACAGGATCAAGTACTCTAGTTAGGAAACACGAACCTGGATCATAAAAAGCAACAAGCTAAATGAGCTGAAGTGGTACAAATGCTTAAAGTTGGGTCCACAATACTTCCTATGCATATCTAACCAGTAATCATTATTTTCTTCCAATTGCAACTTTTTTTTTTTTTTATGTTTCTTTAGGTTACAACCAACCAGTTGATACTAGTGAATCCGGATAATTTGGTACCAAATGCAAAAACATAATTTATGGAAAAATAAAACAAGTCTGCCTTAGCGGAAAGAATCAGGAATAGGATAACACAAGGAAACAATTCCTTCCCACACAAGGAAACAATTCTCAGGCGACTGCTAAAAAATAAACGTTTCTTAAGGTAAAAGGAAAAATTAGAATTTTCATTTTTCATATATTTCTACCACAAAACAGATCTGTAGACATTATCACATTCTCACCCTATTCTGTGTAATACAGATTTTCTTCTCTAAGAGTTTTCACTTACAGAGTTTGATCAGAAAAAGTGTATCAGGCCCAGTGGACTAGACCAAATCTAACTTATAATAAGACTGCACATGGGTAAACTGCTATAACAAAAGATCTGAAACAATCTAAGCACCTACCAAAAAAGAAATTGGTTAAACTAATCATGGTAGATCCATAAAATAGAATATTCAGCAACTGGAAAACAAAGAGGCAAATTTTATGAACCTCTATGAAAGATCTTTTAATTGAGGGTAAAAAGAAGCATGGTACAGAAGGATACAATATGCTGCCATTTTTGTGTGTGCATATATATCATATGTGATTATGTACTGGTTTTTATTCATGTGGAATTCCTCTAGGCGAACACAAAAGAAATGGATAACAATGACTGAATCCTGAGAAGGGGACTAAGAGTAGAGGGAAGCTTTACTTTTCACTGTATACCTTTTTCTATCTCTTGTATTTTGCACTATACACTTACACTACCTACCCAAAAACTAAGTATAAAAAAACACGGTGCAGTCATATAACATTAAATAATGAAGCTGCAGACACATGTTTACTGACATGGAAAAAAGCTTATGAACACTAAACCCAGGGACTTCCCTGGTGGTCCAGTGGCTAAGACTTTGTTCTCCCAATGCAGGGGGCCCAGGTTCGATCTCTGGTCAGGGAACTAGATCCCACGTGCACAACGAAGATCCTGCACGCAGCAACGACGATCCCGAGTGCTACAACTAAAGACCTGGTGTAGCCAAATAAATAAATAAATATTTTTTTAAAAAAACTAAACCCAACTAACAACAAATCATTGTTAGACCTAAGGCAATACCTACATTAATAATCTAGGTTAAAATAAACAAAGCCAAACAGTTGAGAATTGCTATTTGACCAATAAAATATGTATCAGAGTACTGGAATACATATGGACCAATCTGACAAGACTTCCCTGTTACCAAGAAGGGATTTCCCCTTTTACTTCACTTCCCTAGGTTTGACATTCATCACCAAATTTCTGGTAGATATAATCAGTGAATACAGAAACATTCTAGAAAAGAATGGTCCAGAAAAGACAACATTAAACACATTATTAATATTTTTTATTTATTTTTATTGATGTATAGCTGATTATTAATATCTTTCTTTATAATTCTTCTCCATTGAAAATGCAATGCTTTCAACAGTTGTTTTTTTTTTTTAATTTGTCTATCAAGGACTAGAGTTATTCTCCACTCTGAGTTCCTCAGCAATCATGTACCAGATAATCTAGAAAAGTCAAATTACTTTTTGAAGTAATTAACTATAATCTAATGCAATTTTTGTTTTTGTACTCTTGTGGCATGTTTGAGGCCTGTTTCCTTCTTTCACTACGCATTGATACTGCATATGCCAGCTCATCCATCTAAAGAATTATGTTTCTGATTTTGCAACCATAAGATACAAACAAAAAGAATCTCAGCAAGTTTTTACTTGATAACTAGCCAAGAAAACATGCCTAATGTGGACGGAGAGATGGGCATACCAGGTATCAGATATGCAGAAAAGAAAAAGATAGTCGGTCATAATAGCCATCAAGATAAAACGATTTCCAAGTTCTGAGATTGATGATTTAGGGAGAAAATTAAGTTTGGAAACTAAAGGATATGGTTCAACATGGAAGTTGAGGTATACGTGTGCATCCACTCTGCCAGACCCTTTCCATATCCTTTGTACTGTTTTCATCAAACTGCCGAACACTGAAACAAATGTGTTAATGTAAAAGCTGCCCAGATTTAAGAATACCTGGGTTTAAACCCAAGTGGCATCGCTCCCATTCCCAGAAGATCATACCAGAAAAGTTTTGACAGACTCAGCCATACTCAGGCACTAGCACCTTTAAGAGGCCTTAGACAACATCACTGGCACTTTCTTTTAAACCACAGCCACCACAAAAATTCTATTTAAGAAATAAAAACTCCCTCCCAAACTCCTCTACACTTATGCCAATTCAAAAGAAATATAGATAACTATACAACCAATCTTAATTCTATAAGCCAACACTTCCCAAACTGTGTTAGCAAAATTAGAATATAGAATTTTGTGCCTAAATAAATTGGAAAGGAGTGAGTGAAAGAATCAATGATGACTAAACTTGGGGGCTGGATAAATGATAGTACCACTATCAGTGACAGAATTAAGACCAGAAAGTTTGTTCCAAGATGAAGACTTTGACTTAGACACACTGAAAGTTTTAGGAGACAATAAGGCAACCAGGTAAAGATATGCAATTAGTAAAGAATAAGAGTCTTAAGTACAGAAAAAAAAAAGGATCAAGGACAGAAACAAAGAATTCAGAGTCATTTAATTAAGGTGGTGAAAGACAAGAATGGATAGGAACTGCCTAAATGTGTACAGATTGATGTTGACAACACAAATGTTAAAAATCTGAGGCTTAGGATACAGATATGAGTAAGAAGTTGAGCCAGTGAAGAGGGGAAAGAGGTGCAGCACAAGAAATAGAGGGAAAATACAGTACAAGGAAAGCAAAGAGGTAAGATCTTCAGGAAGATCAGCAGAATCCAATGGTCTCTAATGAATAAGCATGATGAGAACAGAAAAAATGCCAATCAATGTAGTATTTGCTGATTATGAGAAATCAGTAACCTTGGAGCAATTAGTTTTCAGTGGCTGGGGGTAAAACTTGCATTTACAAGTAGTTACAGACAAGATGAGTTACAAGAAAATGGAGTCATCAAATGAAAACCAATTCAAGAAAAATTGAAAGCAACTATCATTGCCTTCTTTTTCATCACCTCTAAGCCTCCCAATCTGAGGCCTCCAACACTTCAAATACATCAATTTACTCACTTTATGAAATATAACCTTAGGCATTAGCAATCATATTTTTATACCTCTCAATAAAGAAAGCCATCTATTAATGTCATGGGAAAATCAACATTTGGGTATGCTTTTGGAATTTTATCCAAATAGGTAGCAAACAACCTGAATCTGAGAGTGTATTTTTGGGAAGATAAACACCTTCTAAGATTTTTCTCTACACATTCACATTTAAACATGTATTACAGGGACTTCCCTGGTGGTGCAGTGGTTAAGAATCTGCCTGCCAGGCTTTCCTGGTGGTGAAGTGATTAAGAATCCGCCTGCCAATGCAGGGAACGCGGGTTCGACCCCTGGTCCGGGAAGATCCCACATGCCGGGAAGATCCCACATGCCGCGGAGCAACTAAGCCCATGCACCACAACACCTGAGCCTGTGCTCTAGAGCCCTCAAGCCACAACTACTGAGCCCATGCGCCACAACTACTGAAGCCCATGTGCCTAGAGCCCATGTTCCGCAATAAGAGAAGCCACCGCAATGAGAAGCCTGTGCACCGCAACAAAGAGTAGCCCCCACTCACCACAACTAGAGAAAGCCTGTGTGCAAAAATGAAGACCCAATGCAGCCAAACATTTAAAAATTAATAAATAAATAAATTTATTTTTAAAATAAATAAATAAAAATAAACATGTATTATAGGTTAACAATCCTGTAGCTAGTTCTACAGAAATGTAGGCCAACATTTCGTGTTAAAAAGGACAGTGATGGGCTTCCCTGGTGGCACAGTGGTTGAGAGTCCGCCTGCCGACGCAGGGAGCACGGGTTCGTTCCCCGGTTCGGGAGGATCCCACATGCCGTGGAGCGGCTGGGCCCGTGAGCCATGGCCGCTGAGCCTGCGCTCAGCAACGGGAAAGGCCACAACGGTGAGAGGCCCGCGTACCGCAAAAAAAAAAAAAAGGACAGTGATAATTAAAAATATTAGCATTTGGTACTTGTAGCATAGCTTTCATCTAAGGACATAAAAGCAACCTTTAAACATCTATTAATAATGGCCTTTCTAACAATCCTATTTGCTGCAGCAGAATACAAGCATGAACATGATTACAGTCTACCCTGATGATACATAAAATATAACTTAAAACATTTTTGATTAATAGTCAATAATTACAATAAATGAGGATATAACAACCAAAGTTATTTTAAAGTATTTCAGAATAAAAGCAAATCTTCTCAATCTGAACTTCAGTAACTGTCATCCAGAAAGTTCAGAAAAGGACCTGACCAAATTTTTTATTCCAATAAAGAAAAAAAAAGAAGAAAAGAAACTGCAAACAAGAGGGACAGGAAAAAACAGAATTTATAGTGTACCTGCAATATGACAGGCATAGTACCAGGTTCCTTAAAATGTTATTCTTGATTAACTGTCATAATAATCATATGACATAGTTATTATCTCTAGCTTACAAATAAATTTAAAAAACAAAGTTTCCTTGGGAATTCCCTGGTGGTCCAGTGCTTAAGACCCCACACTTCCACCACAGGGGGCACGGGTTCGATCCCTGGTTGGGGAACGAAAAACCTGCACACCACACGGTGCAGCCAAAAAAAAAAGAAAAAAAAAAAACTTTCCTCAAGTTCATACAGCTAATAAATGGCAATGTCAAGATCTCTGAGCCATATCGGTCTGTCTCTGAACTGTGGGGTTGTCCTACTTCACAGCACAATGCCAACTCTGAGATGCAAGTGATCCAGGTGACAATCCTAGCTTTCCTACAGATCCAGGCCTCAGTTTCCTTTCCTGTAAAATGAAGATGATAAACTCATTTATATCTGTAATTCCAGGTTACTGTAAAATACTAAGAGGTAGAATTGTTTAGGGTGATGCTTAAAGAAGATAATTATCAATCATTTTATATGGATTTTACTAGGTATGACTCAATGCCATCAGCTTTCATTCTATGCATTCCTCAAATGTTATATCAGGAACTAAGAAAGGTCAAGGTAGGAATGACTGAGCAGACATCAAGAACCTCTTTCCCCAAAGTGAGAAAAGAACAAAATTAAGTAACATATAAGAGAATTTAATTACTCTTAAGAAATTACACCTTCCTTGATAAAAATCCTGAAACAGAGACTTTTTTCTTTTTTGGCTGCATGGATTGTGGGATCTTAGTTCCCTGACAAGGGACTGAACCCAGGCCACCACAGTGAAAGCACCGAGTTCTAACCACTGGAACACCAGGGAATTCCCAACAAAGCCTTTTAAAGTAAAGCTTTGTAAAGTATGAATCTCAATGTACTTTCATCATTAAAAAAATCATCAACTTTACCAAATTCATTGATTAGTTCTAGTAGTTTTCTGGTGGCATCTTTAGGATTTTCTCGTTATAGCATCATGTCATCTGCAAACAGTGACAGTTTAACTTCTTCTTTTCCAATTTGTATTCCTTTTATTTCTTTTTCTTCTCTGATTGCCATGGCTAGGACTTCCTATACACTAACAACGAAAGATCAAAAAGAGAAATTAAGGAAACAATCCCATTTACCATAGCAATAAAATGAATAAAATACCTAGGAATAAACCTACCTAAGGAGGCAAAAGATCTGTACACAGAAAACTATAAAACACTGATAAAAGAAATCAAGGATGACACAAACAGATGGAGAGATATACCATGTTCTTGGATTGTAAGAATCAATATTGTGAAAATGACTATACTTCCCAAAGCAATCTACAGATTCAATGCAATCCCTATCAAACTACCAACGGCATTTTTCACAGAATTAGAACAAAAAACTTTACAATTTGTATGGAAATACAAAAGACCCCAAATAGCCAAAGCAATCTTGAGAAAGAAAAAGGGAGCCAGAGGAATCAGGCTCCCCATTTTCAGACTACACTACAAAGCTACAGTAATCGAGACAGTATGGTACTGAAATAAAAACAAATATAGATCAATGGTACAGGGCAGAAAGCCCAGATATAAACCCACATACCTATGATCACCTAATCTCTGACAAAGGAGGCAAGAATATACAATGGAGAAAAGACAGCCTCTTCAATAAGTGGTGCTGGGAAAACTGGAAAGCTACATGTAAAAGAATGAAATTAGAACACTAACACCATACACAAAAATAAACTCAAAATGGATTAAAGACCTAAATGTAAGACCGGACACTATAAAGCTCTTAGAGAAAAACATAGGAAGAACACTCTTTAACATAAATCACAGCAAGATCTTTTTTGACCCACCTCCCTAGAGTAATGAAAAGAAAAATAAGCAAATGGGACCTAATTAAACGTAAAAGCTTTTGCACTGGAAAGGAAACCATAAACAAGATAAAAAAAACAACCCTCCGAATGGGAGAAAATATTTGCAAGCAAAGCAAGGGACAAAGGATTAATTTCCAAAATATGCAAATAGCTCATGCAGCTCAATATCAAAAAAACAAACAACCCAATCAAAAAATGGGCAGAAGACCTAAACAGACATTTCTCCAAAGAAGACATACAGATGGCCAACAAACACACGAACACATGCTCAACATCACTAATTATTAGAGAAATGCAAATGAAAACTACAATGAGGTATCATCTCACACCAGTCAGAATGGCAATCATGAAAAAAACCTACAAACAATAAATGCTGCAGAGGGTATGGAGAAAAGGGACCCTCCTGCACTGTTGGTGGGAATGTAAATTGATACAGCCACCATAGACAACAGTATGGAGGTTCCCTAAAAAACGAAAGATAGAACTATCATATGACCCAGCAATCCCACTACTGGGCATATATCCTGAGAAAACAATCATTCAAAAAGTTACACGTACCCTAATGTTCACTGCAGCACTATTTACAACAGCCAGGACACGGAAACAATCTAAATGTCCATCAACAGATAAATGGATAAAGAAGATGTGGTACATATATATCACAGAATATTATTCAGCCGTAAAAAGGAACAAAATTGGGTCATTTGTAGTGATGTGGATGGACCCGGAGTCTGTCATACAGAGTGAAGTAAGTCAGAAAGAGAAAAACAAATATATGTGTTATCTAGAAAAATGGTACAAATGAACCTATCTGCAGGGTAGGAATAGAGACATAGACGTAGAGAATGGATGTGTGAGCACAGTGGGGGAAGGGAAGGGTAGGGTGGGATGAATGGGGAGATTAGGTTTGACATAAATATATTACCATGTGTAAAACAGATAGCTACTGGGAACCTGCTGTATAGCACAGGGAGCTCAGCTCGGTGCTCTGTGATGACCTAGATGGGTGGGATGTGGTGGGGAGGGAGGTCCAAGAGGGAGGGTATTATGCATACACAGAGCTGATTCACTTCAATGTACAGCAGAAACTAACACAACACTGCAAAGCAATTATACTCCAATAAAAGAAAAAAAGAACCATCAGATGGCACTTTTTTTATTAACATCTTTATTGGAGTATAATTGCTTTACAATGGTGTGTTAGTTTCTGCTTTACAACAAAGTGAGTCAGTTATACATATACATATGTTCCCATGTCTCTTCCCTCTTGCGTCTCCCTCCCGCCAACCCTCCCTATCCCATCCCTCTAGGTGGTCACAAACAACCTAGCTGATCTCCCTGTGCCATGCGGCTGCTTCCCACTAGCTATCCACCCTATGTTTGGTAGTGTATATATGTCCATGCCACTCTCTCGCTTCGTCACAGCTTACCCTTCCCCCTCCACATATCCTCAAGTCCATGCTCTAGTAGGTCTGTGTTTTATTCCCATGCAACCCCTAGGCTCTTCATGACATTTTGTGTGTGTGTGTGTGTGTGGTACGCGGGCCTCTCACTGTTGTGGCCTCTCCCGTTGTGGAGCACAGGCTCCGGACGCACAGGCTCAGTGGCCATGGCTCACAGGCCCAGCCACTCTGAGGCATGTGGGATCTCCCCGGACTGGGGCACAAACCCGTGTCCCCTGCATTGGCAGGCAGATTCTCAACCACTGTGCCACCAGGGAAGCCCGATGACATTTTTTTTTAGATTCCATATATATGTGTTAGCATACAGTTATCTGTTTTTCTCCTTCTGACTTATTTCACTCTGTATGACAGACTCCAGGTCCATCCACCTCACTACAAATAACTCAATTTCGTTTCTTTTTATGGCTGAGTAATATTCTATTGTATATATGTGCCACATCTGCTTTATCCATTCATCTGTTGATGGACACTTAGGTCGCTTCTGTGTCCTGGCTATTGTAAACAGAGCTGCAATAAACATGTTGGTACATGACTCTTTGAATTATGGTTTTCTCAGGGTATATGCCCAGTAGTGGGATTGCTGGGTCATATGGTAGTTCTATTTGTAGTTTCTTAAGGAACCTCCATACTGTTCTCCATAGTGGCTGTATCAATTTACATTCCCACCAGCAGTGCAAGAGTGTTCCCTTTTCTCCACACCCTCTCCAGCATTGATCATTTGTAGATTTTTTGATGATGGCCATTCTGACCGGTGTGAGATGATATCTCACTGTAGTTTTGATTTGCATTTCTCTAATGATTAATGATATTGAGCATTCTTTCATGTGTTTGTTGGCAATCTGTGTATCTTCTTTGGAGAAATGTCTATTTAGTTCTTCTGCCCATTTTTGGATTGGGTTGTTTGTTTTTTGATATTGAGCTACATGAGATGGTTGTGAATTTTGGAGATTAATCCTTTGTCAGTTGCTTCATTTGCAAATATTTTCTTCCATTCTGAGGGTTGTCTCTTCATCTTGTTTATGGCTTCCTTTGCTGTACAAATGCTTTTAAGTTTCATTAGGTCCCATTTGCTTATTTTTGTTTTTATTTCCATTTCTCTAGGAGGTGGGTCAAAAAGTATCTTGCTGTGATTTATGTCATAGAGTGTTCTGCCTATGTTTTCCTCTGAGAGTTTGATAGTGTCTGGCCTTACATTTAGGTCTTTAACCCATTTTGAGTTTATTTTTGTGTATGGTGTTAGGGAGTGTTCTAATTTCATACTTCTCCATGTACCTGTCCAGTTTCCCCAGCATCACTTATTGAAGAGGCTGTCTTTTCTCCACTGTATATTCTTGCCTCCTTTATCAAAGATAAGGTGACCATATGTGTATGGGTTTATCTCTGGGCTTTCTATCCTGTTCCATTGATGTATATTTCTGTTTTTGTGCCAGTACCATACTGTCTTGATTACTGTAGCTTTGTAGTATACTTTGAAGTCAGGGAGCCTGATTCCTCCAGCTCCATTTTTCGTTCTCAAGACTGCTTTGGCTATTCAGGGTCTTTCGTGTTTCCATACAAATTGTGAAATTTTTTTGTTCTAGTTCTGTAATAAATGCCAGTGGTAGTTTGATAGGGATTGCATTGAATCTGTAGATTGCTTTGGGTAGTACAGTCATTTTCACAATGTTGATCCTTCCAATCCAAGAACATGGTATATCTCTTCATCTATTTGTATCATCTTTAATTTCTTTCAACAGTGTTTATAATTTTCTGCATACAGGTCTTTTGTCTCCTTAGGTAGGCTTATTCCTAGATATTTTATTCTTTTTGTTGCAATGGTAAATGAGAGTGTTTTCTTAATTTCACTCTCAGATTTTTCAACATTAGTGTATAAGAATGCCAGAGATTTCTGGGCATTCATTTTGTATCCTGCTACTTTACCAAATTCAATGATTAGCTCTAGTAGTTTTCTGGTAGCATCTTTAGGATTATCTATGTATAGCATCATGTCATCTGCAAACAGTGACAGCTTTACTTCTTCTTTTCTGATCTGGATTCCTTTTATTTCTTTTTCTTCTCTGATTGCTGTGGCTAGAACTTTCAAAACTATGTTGAATATGAGTGGTGAGAGTGGGCAACCTTGTCTTGTTGCTGATCTTAGTGGAAATGGTTTCAGTTTTTCAGCATTGAGGACGATGTTGGCTGTGGGTTTGCATTTATGGCCTTTATTATGTTGAGGAAAGTTCCCTCTATGCCTACTTTCTGCAGGGTTTTTATCATGCAGGGTTTTTATCATAAATGGGTGTTGAATTTTGTCAAAAGCTTTCTCTGCATCTACTGAGATGATCATATGGTTTTCAAAGTGAAGGAAAACCATATGATGATCTCATCTCAATAGATGCAGAGAAAGCTTTTGACATCAGATGGCAGTTTTAACTGCCAACATTATTTAGAAGATTTTGCTACTTTGATTTTGTTTAAGAGAGTAAAGATCTGGGCTCCTTAGGAAAATGGTGGATTCCACATCTGGGGAAGGAAATGTAAAATTAAGCCTGGAACATGTTATACCAGTTAGTTTAATATGTCAACTTGACTGATTCATGGGGTGCCAGATGTTTGGTCAAACATTATTCTGGGTGCACCTGAGGGTTTTTCTAGATGAGATTAACATTTGAATCTGTAAACAAGTAAAGCAGGACTTCTCTGGTGGTGCAGTGGTTAAGAATCCACCTGACAATGCAGGGGACACAGGTTCGAGCCCTGGTCCAGGAAGATCCCACATGTTGCGGAGCAACTAAGGCCCTGTACCACAACTACTGAGCCTGTGCTCTGGAGCCCACAAGCCTCAACTACTGAGCCCGCACGCCTAGAGCCCGTGCTCTGTAACAAGAGAAACCACCGCAATGAGAAGCCTGCGCACTGCAACGAAGAATATCCCCCGCTCACCCCAACTAGAGGATGCTCGCACACAGCAACAAAGACCCAACACAGCCAAAAATAAATAAATAAATTCATTTAAAAAAAAAAAGAAGAAGCAAGTAAAGCAGATTGCCTTCCCCAATCAGTTGAAGGCCTGAATAGAACAAAAAGGCTGACCCTCCCACAAGTAAGAGGGAATTTTGCATAAAGCCTTCAAGCTGCACCCTGGTTTTCTCCTCCCTTCAGACTCAAACTAAAACAATTGCTCACCCTGGGTCTCAAGCTTACTGGATTCTTGAATGCAACTACACCATCATCCTTCCTGTGCCTCCAGCTTGCCAACTGAAGATCTTGGGACTTGTAAGCCTCCAAAACTGCATGAACAAATTCATTATAAGTCTCTTTATATACATTTATATATATATAAATATATATATACATCTATAGATATATATATCTTACGTCCTATTGGTTGCGTTTCTCTGGAGAATACAGACTAATACACCAGAAAGTAAGAAAGCTGTCAAAGACTATTAGGGCCATGTCAAAAGGACATAAGAGCCAGCTTAACAAGACTCCCACTGGCTAAAGGTGAGACAATCTGAGTATCTTTTATTTTTTTATTTATTCTTTTTTTTTGTTGGCTGTTTTGGGTCTTCCTTGTGGTGCGCGGGCTTTTCATTGTGGTGGGTTCTCTTGTTGCGGAGCACAGGCTCTAGGTGCGCCAGCTTCAGCAGTTGTGGCACGCGGGATTCAGTAGTTGTGGCTCAAGGGCTCAGCTGCTCCGCAGCATGTGGAATCTTCCCAGACCAGGGATTGAACCTGTGTCCCCTGCACTGGCAGGCAAATTCCCAACCACTGAGCCATCAGGGAAGTCCTGAGAATCTTTTAAATCTATGAATTTACAATGACACTTGAAGAAAGAAATTTGCTGGTTACCTTTGGATACTGCTAGGGATCCAACTCATTATTCTGATAACTGGTAAATAAAGAAAAAGAATCAAGCATTATTCATCTCACTTTTTCTATATGAATTTATCCTTTGGGTAGCCAAAAAAATTGAGGATAGAAAGTATCCCTTTAAAGAAGTATTACAGATAATAAAGGAAGGTAGAATGATAAAAATATCCCCACTTTATAAGCCCTAACAAATTAATACATCTAAACAATGCTCATGAATGACTACCAAAATCACCAAAATAGACAACCGGACATGCCTTACTTCCTGACCAAAAAAAAAAGGCTAAACCTGATGAAGTCTCTAGATCTGTGCTATTCAACACAGGAGTCACTAGCCACATGTGGCTATCGCGCACTTGCAAGGTGGCTAATCCTGATTGAGATATGATATAAGTGTAAAATACAAACCAGATTTCTAAGATTTAATACCAAAACAATGTGAAATATCTCAATAATTAAATAGGCTATGCATTGAAATGACAACATTTTAGATATAATGGATTAAAAAAATGTTAAAACCAATTTCACCTGTTTCTTTCTTTTTACTTTTTTTGAAGTGTATATCATAACAATTTCAAATAACCAATATGTGGCTAAAATTTATGGCTTTCATTATATTTATATTGGACAGTGCTGCTCTAGATCTAATTACCAAAATTTATATAATACTGGGAGAGAGATATATGTTGAACACCACCACAGAGATGCAATTACCAAAATCCAGTCTAAGGGAATCACTAAAAATCACAATATCCAGTTTCTTCAACAACACAGTAACAAAATTGCAAGGGTGGGGGGAAGAATGAGTAAGATAGAGGAGGAATGTGTAGATTTAAAAAGACAATGTCAGGAACATGACAAGGATGCCCCTCTCTCATCACTGCTTTTCAACATTGTACAAGAAATTTTACCTAATACATTAAGACAAGAAAATGAAATAAAAGTATACAGATTGGGAAGAAAGAATAAAAATTGTTCTTCTAAGCAAATAACATGATCACCTATGGAGAAAATCCAAGAGTCAACCAAAAATTCCTGAAATTAAAAAGCGGGGGAGGGCTTCCCTGGTGGCGCAGTGGTTGAGAGTCTGCCTGCCGATGCAGGGGACACGGGTTCGTGCCCCGGTCCGGGAAGATCCCATATGTCGTGGAGCGGCTGGGCCCGTGACCATGGCCACTGAGCCTGCGCATCCGGAGCCTGTGCTCCGCAACGGGAGAGGCCGCAACAGTGAGAGGCCAGCGTACCGTAAAAAAAAAAAAAAAAAAAAAAAAAGCGGGGGACTTCCCTGGTGGCTCAGTGGTGAAGAATCCACCTGCCAACATAGGGGACATGGGTTCCAGTCCTGGTCCGGGAATATCCCATATGCCACAGAGCAACTAAGCCCGTGCACCACAACTACTGAGCCTACACTCTAGAGCCCACGAGCCACAACTACTGAGCCCACACGCCACAACTACTGAAGCCCACGCACCTAGAGCCTGTGCTCCACAGCAAGAGAAGCCACTGCAATGAGAAGTCTGCGCATCACAATGAAGAGTAGACCCCTTGGGCTTCCCTGGTGGCGCAGTGGTTGAAGGTCCGCCTGCCGATGCAGGGGACGCGGGTTTGTGCCCCTGTCCGGGAAGATCCCACATGCCCTGGAGCGGCTGGGCCCGTGAGCCATGGCCGCTGAGCCTGCGCGTCCGGAGCCTGTGCTCCGCAACGGGAGAGGCCACACAACAGTGAGAGGCCCGCGTACCGCAAAAAAAAAAAAAAAAAAAAAGAGTAGACCCCGCTCACCAAAACTAGAGAAAGTCCACGTGAAGCAACGAAGACCCAACACAGCCAATAAATTAATTAATTAATTAAAAATAATAATAAATAAATAAAAATTAAAAACGATTAGAGCAAGGTTGCAGGACAGGGTAAAATTTAAAAGTCAACTGCTTTTCTAGATACCAGCAATGAACAAGTGGAATCTGAAATTAAAACACAATACTATTTACAGTACCACCCCCAAAAAAGAAATACTTAAGTATAAATCTAACAAAATATGTATAAGATCTATATGAGAAAAACTACAAACTGATAAGAAGACTCAAGATGTCAGTTTTTCCCAACTTGACCTACAGATTCAATGCAATCCCAATCAAAATTCCAGCAAGTTATTTTGTGGATATCAACAAACTGATTGTGAAGATTGTATGAAGAGGCAAAAGACACAGAAGAGCCAGTACAATACTGAAGGAAAAGAACAAAGTTGGAGGACTAAGAACGGACACTACCCAACTTCAAGACTTAATATAAAGCTCCAATAATCAAGTGTGGTATTGGTGAAAGAACAGACAAATCAAGTAATGGAATAGAATGGAGAACCCAGGAAAGAATCCACATAAATACAGTCACCTGATCTTCAACAAAAGAACAGAGGCAACACAGTGGAGAAAAGATAATCTTTTCAACAAATGGTGGTGGAACAAGTGGACATCAGGGGTTATATCGTAAAGCTCTGTGCCTTCTGCTCAATTTTGCTATGAAGATAAAAACTGTTCAAAACAAAATCTATCTGTAAAATAACAATAATAAAATAATTTTTTTTTTTTTCGGTATGCGGGCCTCTCACTGTTATGGCCTCTCCCATTGCGGAGCACAGGCTCCGGACGCGCAGGCCTAGCGGCCATGGCTCACGGGCTTAGCTGCTCCGCGGCATGTGGGATCTTCCCGGACCAGGGCACGAACCCGTGTCTACTGCATTGGCAGGCGGATTCTCAACCACTGCGCCACCAGGGAAGCCCATAAAATAATTTTTAATAAGAGACATATCAACCAATTGCAATGTATATAGCCCTTACATAAATCCCACCTTAAAAACAGTTTTAAAAGAAATTATGACAATCAGGAAAATGTGAGTGTTAACTGGAAATGAGGGAATTAATGGTTTCTTAACAATGATAATATTACTATAGTGATGTTTTAAATTTTTTAAAAATAGTTTCTCTCTTTTAGAGGTACATACTGAAATGTCTGCATATGAAATGTTATGCTGGGACGTGTGTTAAAGTAATGTATGGGGAATACGATGTGGGGGGCAACCATAAATGGTATAGACGAAACACACATGTAATGGGCTAATAATTTTGTAGTTCCATGTTAAGTAAATGGAAATTCATTATACTGTTCTCTCCACTTCATTAAAGTCACAGATTTTTAGAGTTGGAAAGAACTTTAGAAATCAGAACACCATAAACGTGAGGGAAAGAAATGGAGACAAAGCCAGAAATACCTGAGTGTGTGACTTGAACAAAAAACTTTGTTTCCGCCTTTTTTTTTTTTTTTTTTTTTAAATCAGCCACACTGCACACAAGCGAGATCTTAGTTCCCCAACCAGGGATGGAACCCGTGCCCCCTGCAGTGGAAGAGTGGCATCCTAACCACTGTATTGCCAGGGAATTCCCTTGTTTCCTCTTCCATGAAGATGAGGATAAAACACTTGCCTTACATGGGGTGGTTTAACATTAATTGGAATAACACATATAAAAACATATGTTTCCTTAAAACCAACTCTTTTAACCCTTTCCTAAAGTACTAAACAAACACTAGCTCAACTGACACAATCTTATTTAAAAAGTGAAAAAATAAAGAAAATCTCCAAACTTCACATGCAGTTAGCTCCTCTTTACTAATACCATCCCTTCATTGCCAGTTTATACCCTACATTCCCAGTTTATACAGAGTATCTATGCTCTGTGTACCCTCTTGCTTAAATGCAGACCTATTTTAATACAAACTTGCTGGTCACCAGAGAGTGATAGTTACTGCTACTGGTTATTTGGTGATTATCTTTAGAGTTCAAAACAAACATTCTTCTTTTGAATGATGGATGATATTTACAACCTTCTTCTCTATAACTGTTTGCCATTAAAACTAACACAATATTGTAAATCAACTACACTTCAACTTTTAAAAAATCCAGCAACAGCAGCAGCAGCAACAACTAGGCCTAACATTCATATCCCAAAGAAAGCTAAACCACTTGTTGCTAGCTCTACATGCATTTCAAGAATCTCACTTATATTGTCTTAGCTAAAATTTATTAAAGATTTAAGTTAAAAATCTTTGGAAAGAATATTACATTTATGCAAAACACCCTAACTTAGTAAATACTGCCACATGTAAATGCTATAAAACCAATATTCTGTCAGCAGTTACTTCTGGGTGTCAAATTATGGTTACTTATTTTGGTCATCTCTATACATTCTAACTTTTTCTTTTTTAAAGGTTTGGTATTTTTTTTAACTTTATTTTCTTTTAAGTAAATAATTTATTTTTGGACGCGTTGGGTCTTCATTGCTGCACGTGGGCTTTCTCTAGTTGCAGCCAGTGGGGACTACTCTTTGTTGCGATTTGCAGGCTTCTCACTGCGGTGGCTTCTCTTGTTGCAGAGCACTGGCTCTAGGTTTGTAGGCTTCAGTAGTTGTGGCACACGGGCTCAGTAGTCATGGCACGCAGGCTCTGTAACTGTGGCTCACAGGCTCTAGAGCGCAAGCTCAGTAGTTGGGGCACACGGGCTTAGTTGCTCCACAGCATGTGGGATCTTCCCAGACCAGGGATCAAACCCATGTTCCCTGCATTGGCAGGCGGATTCCGAACCACTACGCCACCAGGGAAGTCCCTTTTTCTTCAGTAACTAAGTATTTTTATAATGGGAAAAAAGTTTTGTATAAATATAGGATAATGCAGGACTTCATTCTATAAAGGAAGAAGAAAAATAATGAATACTAAATTGTTTTGTAGTTATTAGCATAATTTCATTAAATGAAACTGCTACGTAAAAAATATTAATATGGGTTTCCCTGGTGGCGCAGTGGTTAAGAATCTGCTTAATGCAGGGGACACGGGTTCGAGCCCTGGTCCGGGAAGATCCACATGCCACGGAGCAAATAAGCCATGAGCCACAACTACTGAGTCTGCACTCTAGCGTTCACGAGCCACAACTATTGAGCCCGCATGCCACAGCTACTGAAGCCCTCATGCCTAGAGCCCATGCTCTGCAACAAAAGAAGCCACCACAATGAGAAGCCCGCGCACCGCAACCAAGAGTAGCCCCTGCTCACTGCAACTAGAGAAAGCCCACATGCAGCAATGAAGACCCAATGCAGCCAAAAACAAAAATAAATAAATATTTTTTAATGTTAATATAACAGGTCCCAATCATTTGGCAATCAATAGTAACTATTTCTAATAAAAATATAATTCCTTAATAAAACTTAATGGGTTTTTAATGTGTTAATGTTTAGCAGAGGGTTTTAAATTTTTGATTTGCTGTTTATGTATGTTTTGAAAAGTTATTATGAAATTACTGTTCTGACCTCTGTTCTCAAGTATTATCTTGGAGAGAGCCATCTGAGGCCTCAGAACAATGAGGGATTGACCAGGATGACAAGGTAATAGGAATCAAACTCACAAATGCCAGTCAACAGTCAAGACTCCTGCCTGTGTCTCAATCTCTGGTCCAAGAGCCACATTCAAGAGAACTGCTGATGTACTTAATAAAAATTCAGACACCCACCCCCACAACAAAGCCTAACTCAAAAAGACTGAATCAGAGTATATAAGAAAGTATCAAGCCTAAATCTGGCAAATAAAAGCACTTCATTGAAGATTATTCTATTTCTTCCTATAATCCTTAAATATCTTCCCCCCCAGCCAACCCATGAAACCATCTCACCTCATTTAAACAGTTCCAGGTATCTCATCTTGTGAAGTACCTGATTCTGCCTCACTTGGCAATAGGATGCATCTGCAGACCTGAGCTCTGCCTGGCTTCAGTTAACACCGAGGGGCCCAGGGCTGCCTACAACCAAGCAGGGCTGATTGCATACAGCTTCTACCCTGGGATCACCAACTCTGCTCAGGAACTCTCATGCTGATCTCCTGACCTGGAAGTCTCTGAATCTTGCACTGCCTGCTACTCTATCGGTATCAGCAGATTTCCATCTTCTGGTAGTAAACCTTCCAGTTATTTGGTTCTGCGCTGTTAGGGACCAATTGTAGCATGATAAATCCTCCAAGTGCCTCAGGTTAATTACAAAGGAGGCCTCCTCCTCTTTTACTTTTTATCTTCTTGATTACAAAACTACCCTCAACTTCATATTCTTACATTCCAAACTCCGTGCTTCTCCCCAAATTACTGACATATAAACTGTTTTGTTTCATAATTTAATCTCTATTTGTGTTTTTTGTTTTCATCCTAATTTTGCTGTCAATGCCCATAATAGATAGAATTTTAGATAGTAAATAAATTTTCTCTCTAAACAAGACATTTCCATTCTGAGTTTTTAACCCTTTCTCATAATCTAGAATATACTAGAGTCCTGGTTCAGTTTAGTACAGTATATTCATAATAACAAAATTTTAAATTTTAAACTAAAATAAATGGAAATATATGGGTTCATAAACTACTAAAAAATGTAAAATACTGAACAATTTGATTTGCTCTTACATACACGACATACTTTTATTAATATTTACTAATAATGTTTACATAAATGTTATAAACAATTCAATACCATCTATCTTTTATATAAGGAAAAGCTAGTTATTATATCCAGTTAGCCATTTAAAACTGTATTAATTACACAGGAAACTTTCTGGCAGGATTCCTAATACCCAATATTTCAACAGAAGTTTTGTACATGTTAGACTTATGGTTAAGGGAATACAGCAGGCTACAAAACCATATATATATATATATATGTGTGTGTGTGTGTATATATATATATAAACTTAAATGATCCCACTTTTATACACAGGCATAGAAAAAAGCTAAGAAAGGTTCTTTTAGGATGACAGGTTATTTACTTCTGCTTCATATTTATATTTTCTTAATTTTCTTTAATATACCTGAATTAACCTTTGTAATAAAAATAACACAAGTTTGTTTTTCTTTTTCATAATTTTCAACAGAAGGAGCAATTCTCTTCCTGGGCCCTCACCATATTTTCACATTCATTATATTAGTCCTATTACTGTACTTGAAAATGTAGTTTGTTTTAAAGAGTTAAGATTTTAGCTGATCCCAGCCTCTTACATATTTTAGACCACTGCTCAAGCAGTTTTATAGTTAAGTTTGTTTTTACTGATTCATCCATTTAACCAAACATTTATTAAATACCCATTCAATGCCAGATACTCTTATATAGCCTGGTTTCCTAATGAGTCTTAGGGAATCTGTCTGTTAACATCTTTCTTGACCAAATAGTATAATCCTCAGTCACACTCAGAATGTGCTATCATGTTCATCAGGATCAAGTAAAAAAACACTGTAGACACACAACCAAACGCTTCTTAATTACATGCACCCCAATGTTCACTGCAGCACTATTCACAATAACCAAAACATGGAAACAACCTAATGTCCATCAACAGATGAATGGATAAAGAAGATGTACATATACAATGGAATACTACTCAGCCATAAAAAAGAATGAAATAATGCCATTTGCAACAACATGAATGGACCTGAAGATCAGCATACTAAGTGAAGTAAATCAGACAGAGAAAGACAAATAGCACATATATCACCTATATGTGGAATCTAAAATATAACACAAACTTATCTATGAAACAGAAACAGACTCACAGACATAGAGAACAGATGGGGTGGGAAAAGGATGGATTGGGAGTTTGGCATTAGCAGATGCAAACTATTATATATAGAATGGATAAACAACAAGGTTCTACTGTGTAGCACAGGGAACTATATTCAATATCCTGTGATAAACCACAATGGAAAAGAATATGAAAAAGAATATATATATGCATAACTTAATCACTCTGCTGTACATTAGAAATTAACACAACATTGTAAATCAACTATACTTCAATTTAAAAAAATTACTGCTAAGTATTCATTTTGATTCTGTCATGAATGAAATTGTTAATTTCCTTTTTGGATTGTTCATTGTTAATGAATAGAAATACAACTGCTTGTTGTTTCTTTTTTTAATTTTTATTTTATATTGCAGTATAGTTCATTAACAATGCTGTGTTAGTTGCAGGTTGCTTTTTGCTTCTTGCTCTTGTATCCTTTATTAGCCCTGATGGTTTTAATGTGGATTCTTTATCATGAATTTATCAAAATTAAAAACTTTTGGGGGGGGACCTCCCTGGTGGTCCAGTGGCTAAGACTCCACACTCCCAATGCAGGGGGCCTGGGTTCAATCCCTGGTCAGGGAACTAGATCCCACATACTGCAACTAAGAGTTCACATGCCGCAACTAAAGATCCCGTGTGCCGCAACTAAGACCCAACACAACCAAATAAATAAATAAATTTTTTTACACTTATGTACATGAAAAGATATTGTCAAGAAAGTGAAAATACAACCTACAGAATGGGAGAAAATATTTGCAAATCGTGTATCTGATAAAGAATTAATAGCTAGAATACATAAAGAATTCTTAACAATTCAACAATAAAGACAAACAACCCAATTTTGAAAACAAGCAAGACCTGAAAAAACATTTCTCCAAAGACTATATACAAATGGCCAATAAGCACATAAAAAGATGCTCAACATCATTTGTGATTTGGAAATGCAAATCAAACCACAATGAGATACCACTTCACACTCATTAAAATGGCTATTTAAAAAAATTAAAAAGGGACTTCCCTGGTGGCACAGTGGTTAAGAATCCGCCTG
This sequence comes from Kogia breviceps, assembly GCF_026419965.1. Classification (NCBI taxonomy): domain Eukaryota; kingdom Metazoa; phylum Chordata; class Mammalia; order Artiodactyla; family Physeteridae; genus Kogia; species Kogia breviceps. Next base: position 78,404,439 of record NC_081320.1, on the reverse strand, counting down.
CCAATGCAGGGGACACGGGTTGGAGCCCTAGTCCGGGAAGATCCCACATGCTGCAGAGCAACTAAGCCCGTGCACCACAACTACTGAGCCTGCACTCTAGAGCCCGCAAGCCACAACTACTGAAGCCCGCGCACGTAGGGCCTGTGCTCCGCAACAAGAGAAGCCACTGCAATGAGAAGCCCGCACGCGACAATGAAGAGTAGCTCCCCATTGCCGCAACTAGAGAAAGCCCGCGTGCAGCAACGAAGACCCAAGGCGGCCCAAAATAAATAAATTTATTTTAAAAAATGAATAAAATAAAAAAATAAAAAGAAGAAAATAACAAGTGATCAAAGAAGATGTGGAGAAACTAGAATCTTCATATGTTGTTGGGGCTGTAAAATGGTGCAGCCACTGTGGAAAACATTTTGCCATTTCCTAAAGAAATTAAACATAGATCTACCATATGACCCAGCAATTCCACTCCTAGGTAAAAACCCAAAAGCACTGAAAACAGGTATTCAAACAAATAGCTGTGCATAAATGGTCATAGCAGCACTATATACAAACGCCAAAAGATGGAAACAATTCATATGTCTATCAATGAGTGAATGGATAAGCAAGGTGTGATATACATACAATAGAATATTATTTCACCATAAAAAAGAATCACATACCAATACATGCTATAGAGTGGATGAACCATGAAAACACCAGACACAAAAGGTCACAAATTGTACGGTTCAATTTATATGAAATACCCCAAAGAGATAGAGACAGAAAGCAGATTGGTGGCTGACAGTGGCTGAAGGTAGGCAGGAATGGGAGCAATTGCTTAATAGGTATGGGGTTTTCTTTTGGGATTATGAGGATGTTCTGGAACTCAATATAGGTGGTAGTTGCACAACATCGTGAATGCATTAAATGTCAAGGAAATATACAGTTTAAAATGGCTAATTTTATATTACCTGAACTTTACCTCAATAACACAAAGACAATTTAGACAAATCTTCATTCATAGTATGATAAAAATGAAAAGTCAGTAAATCAGAAAGTGCTAATTATTCTCTCCCTCTACTTCCAATCTTTTGTACCTGCTTAATATCATGGAGAGCCATAAAATATACTACCTTGCTCTGTAATACTAAATAATGGCAATTTATTTACTCACTCCATTGTTTTTTGTTTTTCTGCCATACCACACGGCATGCAGGATCTTCGTTCCCTGACCAGGGATTGAACCCATGCCTCCCGAGAGTGGAAGCGTGAAGTCTTAACCACTGGACCGCCAGGAAAGCCCCTACTCACTATGTTTTTACCTGACACTCAACAAAGAAGCAAGGTCAGTGTATCACTTCATTTGCAGTTAACAATTTAAATATGTGAAAATTAATTTCGATTAACGTAATACTGGTTAGAAAACCATACTTTCAGTTTTCATATTCAAAACATGATTGTTAAAAAAAAATGACATGTACCTAACAAGATAATTTGTGTAATGGATATTAAAAGTGTTATGCACTTTTCTAATGACTCAAATTGACTTCTAAGTAAAAATTAAAACACATGCACAGGCATACACGTTTGTTTTCTCATGGCTTCAACATCTCTAGAAATCCAGCGTTTCAAACTACAAAACACCAGCAAACTTATTTTAAAAATCTATGGACAGATATAGAATACCAAAATCTAAATCAACTCAATCTTGTGTTTATAACCACATGCCTCAGAGAAAAATAAAACAATGGTCATGAGTAATAGAAATAGGTAGTGAAGTCATAAAAGTACCAAGGGGTACATTGATTTTTCTTAAGCCAGAATAGGAACACCATAAAAAAATAAGGTTTCTCCCATTCAAACAGTCTGCAGTTGGAAAGTAAAACTAATGTAAAAAAATAAACACCAACACATTTGGCAAGTATAATGACTCCTAAATTATGCATTCCCCAGGGAATGCTCCTTTAACCAGACAAAGCTGGTGTTTGAGGAAAATTCTCGTGTCCAGATCTGTGTGACAGAGAGAGGAGTCAGCAGTTAATGCATATACAATAGGGTCTTATCGGGCCAGTTCAGGGAAAGCCGAAACACCTAAACCCATGCCCTACCACATAGACATACAGGAGATGCCACCTAGATTTAAAGAACACTTAGCTTACACATCCTTTACTGGTTATCTAGAAAAAGGCAGTAGTGCCCTAGTTCCGTTTCTTCCCCACCCCCTATGTGGGCTGAGTACTAAAAAACAAAGTGGTTTTGCCTAGAAACAAACTGTCTCTAGAAACAAACTGTCTCTAGAAACAAACTGTCTCTAGAGAGACTGAAAGAAAAGGAAAGGAAGCAAGTACTATGCAATGATGAGCTGAGAAACGAGTCTATGCTCCAAAACACATTTAAATGTGACAGAAATTTAAAATGCTGAAAATAATGTCAAACAAATACATTATAATGACCTAGCATTAGTGGTCACATTTCTAAAAATTACTAAACATATATACTCACATACTAAAATTATGAAGAGACAATTTAAAAAAAGAACCCACAATGTCCAAGAAGTTGAATTGTGCATGCAAACCACTTTCTCTTTCAGTGGCCCATAAACTGGGAACAAGGTTAAGTTTAACTACCATCTGGACTCTTTTTTTTTTTTCCTTTCTCTTTTTCTTTTCTTTTTTTTTTTCTGGCCACACCACGCAGCATCTTAGTTCCCCAACCAGGGATTGAAGCTGGGGCCACAGCAGTGAAAGCGTCGAATCCCAACCAATAACCACAGGACCACCAGGTAACTCCCTCCATCTAGACTCTTAATATAGATAATTTCAATTACTTTTAATAAATATTTCTCCTAAGATTAGTGCTCCCTCAACTAAACACTAAATAGGAGAATGATAAAGTAGCAACTGAGGAAGCAAATTCTCAATTTGCTTTAAAAATTTTATATAAGAGTTCAAAGTAGAAAAAACATAAATGAACAGTGCAAACAAGCTGAAGTCAAAGCTTTCCTCATGTACATTCCAAAATCAGAAAGTATAAGTCAAACCTATAAAGGCTATATGTCTAAAATTAATAGAAGGTATTCGAGAAAATGCTTTGAAGTATAAATAATTAAATATATCAAATATCCATTCCTAAATACTCATAATATTAATTCCTATGATCATATTCTTGCTATTTATACAAACCAACACAAAATGTACCTTTTTTTTCCTTTCAGAGTTCCAACCTTTCATTTCCTGATGAAATTAAACACCAAAATCTTCCACAAGAATATAAATTTTCAGATTGTAAACTTAAGATTTACAATGAGAAAGGATAAAATGTAAACATTTATTTTAAAAAATTACTGATATTGCCATATATAGCTTTTTATCCTGTTTTTCACTAGCAAGCAATTATTGAGCTCCCTGTGTGTGTAAGACACTACAAAAAGGTATCGGTGACAGCCACTTGCATCTAGAGGATTATCTAGTTGGGAAAACAGCTAAACAAAACAAGGAGGATATACACAATGCCTAATGAGGGATTAAAGAGTTCTGAAGAAGGAAAAATGCTGGGAGGGACTTCCCTGGTGGCGCAGCGGTTAAGAATCCACCTGCCAATGCAAGGGACACAGGTTTGAGCCCTGGTCCGGGAAGATCCCACATGCTGCTGAGCAACTAAGCCTGTGCGCCACAACTACTGAGCCTGCACTCAAAAGCCTGCAGGCCACAACTACTGAACCCAGCTCCCCACAACTAGAGAAAGCCCGCATGCAGCAACAAAGACCCAATGCAGCCAAAAACAAATAAATAAATAAATTTAAATCATGGCTCTTCATTCAATGTTCATTACAAACATTTTAATTTTTGGTCAAAATTTTTTGAGCTCTCTCTGCCATTTCACATGTATTCCCACTATAATTAGAATAAAACTCAAACCATTTTACCAGCCCTCCAAGAGTCTATATGATGTAGCCCTAGCCTCCTTCTCCAACGTTCTTTACTGTATTTTCAGCCATGTATTCTCTCTAACTAGAAATCTCTCTCCCCAAGAACTTCACAGCATTCTGCACTTCAACTTACTTCTACCTCTATAGAAAGGCCTCTTCTAATCCCCATCCATAGTTATTTCTCCCCTACTCACTTCTGTATTACCTCTTCACCATAGTCAAATGCAGGGACAAGTACCAAGTACAGTTATATAAGGCATAATGTTAAATAACCCTTCTAATCTGGTCACAGCTGACTAGAACAGGAATGGGGGTCTAAACCCAAGAAGAGCCCATTTATAGGCTGGCCAACAGCTGAGAAAGTAGCCTCAGGAGTCAAAGAATTCTACACAAAGCAGAGATGGAGACCAGGTAACTAAACAGTCAGTTCCTTGGCTTCTACTTATAGTTTGTTTGTTTATTTATTTAGCATTGAAGTATAGATGTTTTACAATATTGTGTTAGTTTCAGGTATGCAGCAAAGTGATTCAGTTATACTTTTTTTCAGATTATTTTCCATTATAGGTTACTATACAATATTGAATACTGTTCCCTGTATTTTACAGTAAATCTTTGTGGTTTGTCTACTTTATGTATAGTAGTTTGTGTCTGTTAATCCCATGCTCCTAATTTATCCCTTCCCCCCCTTCTCCTTTGGTAATGATAAGTTTGTTTTTTATGTCTGTGACTCTGCCTGCTTTGTATATAGATTCATTTGTATTACTTTTTAGATTCCACATATAAATGACATCATATAAATTTGTCTTTCTCTGTCTGACTTCACTTAGCATAACATTCTCTAGGTCCATCCATGTTGCTGCAAACTGCAATACTTCATTCTTTTTTATGGCTGAGTAATATTCCAGTTTACACACACACACACACACACACACACACACACACACACACACACACGCATTTGAGTTGTTTCCATGTCTTAGCTACTGTAACTAGTGCTGCTATAAACACTGGGGTGCATGTATCTTTTCGAATTATAGTTAACACCATAAAATTCGTAGGAAAAACATTCTTGGACATAAATGACAGCAATATTTTATTAGATCAGTCTCTCAAGGCAATAGAAATAAAAGCAAAAATAAACAAATGGGACCCAATCAAACTTAAAAGCTTTTGCACTGCGAAGGAAACCATCAACAAAATATCAAGACAACCTATGAAATGAGAAAAAGTATTTGCAAACGAAGGACCCAACAAGGGCTTAATTTCCAAAATATACAAAGAGCTCATACAACTCAATATCAAAAAAACAAACAACCCAATCAAGAAATGGACAGAAGACCTAAATAACCATTTCTCCAAAGCAGACATACAGATGGCCAACAGGCACATGAAAAGATGCTCATATAGCTAATTATTTAGAGAAATGCAAATCAAAACCACAATGAGGTATCACCTCACACCAGTCAGAATGGCTATCATCAAAAAGTCTACAAATAATATATGCTAGAGAGGGTGTGGAGAAAAGGGAACCCTCCTACACTGTTGGTGGGAGGGTAAATTGGTGCAGCCACTATGGAAAACAGTATGGAAGTTACTTAAAATTAAAAATTGATCTACCATACAATACAGCAATCCCACTCCTGCACATATACCTAGAAAAGACAAAAACTCTAATTTGAAAAGATACATGCACCCCAATGTTCTCATGGTTTAAATTAATCAGAGGGAGTTCCCTGGTGGCCTAGTGGAATTCCAGGCTTTCACTGCCATGGCCCGGCTTCAATCCCTGGTCAGGGAACTGAGACCCCGCAAGCCACATGGCACAGACAAAAAATATAAATAAATAAAACAAATAAGTCAAATAGCATTAATTCAGAAGAAACAGACCCTGACTTACCTAACAGCAAAGCACTAGAGCAAAAGTATTCATCAGAATCACCTGTAAAGCTTTTTTTAAAAAAAAAAATAATAATAAACAAAGCCAGAATCCTCATTCCTAGAAGAGTCTAACTGACTCAACAGATCTGATATAGGGCTGCACAGACAATTCTTATATATAACCTCTGGTTGAGAACCTCTGTAGCAGGGACTGAGCCAAGGACACTTGTTGCTAAGCGGGCAACAAAATAACCTAGAGCTCCCTGGTTTCCTAAATGACTGCTCATTCCCTCAGCCACTCTTTCTTACTTATACACTGCCATGCAACAGTTGAGATTTCTGTGTCCTTTACTTTCCCATAATAAATCTCCATCATTTAAGGTAATCGAAAACTATATCTCTGGCTTATAACCTAAACAACACAGTATCCCACTTGGCCTGTGAAGACCAAATAATCCAGATGTTAAAATAATCATCAGATAGATAGATGTTCTTCCTTACCACATTTGGTCTAATTTTCCAAATCACTGTGATATCTATGAATCTTGTACTCAAACTTCAAATACTTTTACCAACTGATAGCATAAACAAGAACCAAAGGCAAAAGCATTTCATTGACAAAACCGGTATCTAAGTCTACATATGAAATTCATGCACTTTATCCCCAGGAAAGTTCCCTAGAATTCAAGACTTATTTCACTCAATTCTAATAAATGTATGCTAATACCAAACACCCGATAGATGAGAAGCAACAACTTAGAAGGGAAAAGGAGACTGACTGCTACAAATTGGCCTGACAACATCTACAAGAAATGAGAAATACACACAAACACATTTTTCTAAATAAACAGATTTTATGCATTTGCCAAACCCAGAGAACTGAAATCATAAAGAATGAACTTAAATTTATGCAAATTAAACAAACAATAAAGGAACAGCAAGCCAGGATATTCCAAGATGGAACAGAAATGGTGACAAATAAATCTAACTGTATTTATTTATAATTTATGACACCACCTCACCCAAGGGGATAAGGGGAAAAGCAGCTGTAAAATTTAGTAACTTACCAAAACCACTTAACTTTGGAAAATGATGTTTTCATTAGAAATTATAAGGCTAAAGACAAAAGGAACTGTACATACACACTTTAGTTGGTAAATGTGTTTCACATAGTTAACAATTCTAAGCCTGCTTTATATGTGTGTGTATATATATATATATATATATATATATATATATATATATACACTGTGGTTGAGCAAATGAGTAAACGGATGGTGGATGGTGGGTAGGAGCCAGGTTTCCTGCTATTGAAGAGGGAAGTTACAAATAAGCAAGGGGAAAAGAGTAAAAATGATGAATTAGAGTTGGAAAAATGAGTGTGAACTCATGCTTCGCTTAATAAAGAAAGATATGGATAGATATAAAAATAGAGACATAGGTACATGAGTAAAACTAAATGTATTTCCTAGTTTTATCCAAAAACAGGACCTAGAAGCAATAACATCGAGTAGCAGTAAATACAACCCAGTGTCCAGATCTTAGCTCCTAAATACAATTGCCATAAAAGACAGCAAGAATCCTTGGAGAAATGTCACATTCTATGACTAGGGCAGTGAACATACAACATAAGCAAGGAGTATCTTGTAGAAAGAAAGGAAGTGCTCAAAAAGCAAAAGCATGGGCATGTCAAGGGAATGCAGGAGCCATATTGAATGTACTCCCAATGACCAAAGGTGGAAATATGTGAGCAACCAGAAAACTAGTGTGGGACAGGATTACCCTCCAAAGTATGAAGTAAATATACATGTATCCATACTAATACAAATGACTGAATAAATAAATGGGAAAATGGAACAAATCTTCCTTAGAGAAGAGCCCAGAGTATTATATGTAGATACATACCCCTCCAAAAGTGTGGGCTAGACTTCAGTGACTCACATCCAAAGAACAAAACATGAAAAGGTGAAGGTAGTAAAATTACAGTGGAGATAATGATGAAAAATGTGCAAGAGAAATTAAGGAAACACTCCCATTTATGACTGCAACAAAAAAGTAAAATACCTAGGAATAAACCTATCTAAAGGGACAAAAGACCTGCATACAGAAAACGATAAGACACTGATGAAAGAAATTAAAGATGATACAAACAGATAGAGAGATATACCATGTTCTTGGATTGGAAGAATCAACATTGTGAAAACAACTATACTGCCCAAAGCAATCTACAGATTCAATGCAATCCTTCTCAAACTATCAATGGCATTTTTCACAGAACTAGGACAAAAAATTTCACAATTTGTATGGAAACACAGAAGACCCTGAATAGTAAAAGCAATATTGGGAAAGAAAAACGGAGCTGGAGCAATCAGGCTACCGGACTTCAGACTATACTACAAAGCTACAGTAATCAAGACAATATGATACTGGCATGAAAAAAATACATAGATCAATGGAACAGGATAGAAAACCCAGAGATAAGCCCACGTACACATGGTCACCTTATTTTTGATATAGGAGGCAAGAATATACAATGGAGAAAAAGACAGCCTCTTCAATAAGTGGTGCTGGGAACACTGGACAGCAACATGTAAAAGAATGAAATTGGAATACTCCCTAACACCATACACAAAAATAAACTCAAAATGGATTAAAGACCTCAATGTAAGGCCAGACACTATAAAACCCTTAGAGGAAAACATAGGCAGAACACTCTGTGACATAAATCACAGCAAGATCCTTTTTGACCCACCTCCTAGAGAAATGGAAATAAAACAAAAATAAACAAATGGGACCTAATGAAACTTAAAAGCTTTTGCACAGCAAAGGATACCATAAACAAGACCAAAAGACAACCTTCAGGATGGGAGAAAATATTTGCAAATGAAGCAACTGACAAAGGACTAATCCCCCAAATTTACAAGCAGTTCATGCAGTTCAATATCAAAAAACAAACAACCCAATCCAAAAATGGGCAGAAGACCTAAATAGACATTTCTCCAAAGAAAATATACAGGGCTTCCCTGGTGGCGCAGTGGTTGAGAATCCGCCTGCCGATGCAGGGGACACGGGTTCGTGCCCCGGTCCGGGAAGATCCCACATGCCACGGAGCGGCTGGACCTGTGAGCCATGGCCGCTGAGCCTGCGCGTCCGCAGCCTGTGCTCCGCAACGGGAGAGACCCGCGTAGCACAAAAAAAAAAAAAAAAAACAAAGAAAATATACAGATTGCAAAAAAACACATGAAAGGATGCTCAGCATCACTAATCATTATGCAAATCAAAACTACAATGAGGTATCATCTCACACCAGTCAGAATGGCCATCATCAAAAGTCTACAAACAATAAAAGCTGGAGAGGGTGTGGAGAAAAGGGAACCCTCTTACATTGTGGGTGGGAATGTAAATTGATACAGCCACTGTGGAGAACAGTATGGAGGTTCCTTAAAAAACTAAAAATAGAACTACCATACGACCCAGCAATCCCACTACTGGGCATATACCCTGAGAAAACCATAATTCAAAAAGAGTCAAGTACCACAATGTTCATTGCAGCTTTATTTACAATAGCCAGGACATGGAAGCAACCTAAGTGTCCATAGACAGATGAATGGATGTGGCACATATATACAATACAATATTACTCAGCCATAAAAAGAAACGAAATTGAGTTATTTGTAGTGAGGTGGATGGACCTAGAGTCTGTCATACAGAGTGAAGTAAGTCAGAAAGAGAAAAACAAATACCGTATGTTAACACATATATATGGAATCTAAAAAAAAAAAATGGTTCTGAAGAACCTAGGTAGGGGCAGGACAGAAATAAAGATGCAGATGTAGAGAATGGACTTAAGGACACAGGGAGGGGGAAGGGCAAGCTGGGACAAAGTGAGAGAGTGGCATGAACATATATACTCTACCAAATGTAAAATAGATAGCTAATGGGAAGCGGCCGTATAGCACAGGGAGATCAGCTCGGTGCTTTGTGACCACCTAGAGGGGTGGCATAGGGAAGATGGGAGGGAGACGCAAGAAGGAGGAGATATGGGGATATATGTATACATACAGCTGATTTACTCTGTTATACAGCAGAAACTAACACAACATTGTAAAACAATTATACTCCAATAAAGATGTTAAAAAAAAATTTACAGTGGAGAAACATGGCAAATACTACCTTAACCAAATGATCACAGTTAACAACACCAAAGTTAATACCATGTACTCCCAATATGATGAGGAAGTCATTTCACCTCTGCAGTATTCTTCCCCAAAACTCATAACCAGTCTAATCATGAGGGGAAAAACTCTGACAAACCCAAATTGAGTAACATTCTACAAAATCCTGACAGTATTCCTCAAAACTGTAAAAGATAGACTAAGACCCTATCACAGACCAGAGAAGACCAAAAATATGATGATATCTTTGCATCATGATACCAATGCAACATGGTATCTTGGATTAGATAGAATTTTTTTTTTAATTTTTAAAAAGGATATTTGGGTAAAAGCTGGTGAAATTGAAGTCTAGAGTTCACTTAATAGTATCGACCAATTTCTGTTCTTAGTTTTAGCAAATGTATCACGGTAATTTAAGATGTGACTATTAGGGAAAACTGGGCGAGAGATATACAGAAACTCTGTATTACCTTTAAAATTTTGCAGAAAATCTAAAATTATTTCAAAGTTAAAAGGTTATTAATAATAATAACAAACCAACACAAATAGCACAGAAACCGGGGGACAGCAGTAAACACATTGAGAGTAGAGACAAATATCACCAGGCTCCTAACTAAACCCTGAGTGTCACCGGTTGTTTAAGAAAACAGGAGATGGAGGCTTCCCTGGTGGCGCAGTGGTTGGGAGTCCGCCTGCCGATGCAGGGGGTGCGGGTTCGTGCCCCGGTCCGGGGAGATCCCACATGCCACTGAGCGGCTGGGCCTGTGAGCCATGGCCACTGAGCCTGCGCGTCCGGAGCCTGTGCTCTGCAACGGGAGAGGCCACAACAGTGAGAGGCCCGCGTACAGCAGCAAAAAAAAAAAAAAAGAAAACAAGAGATGGGACTTCCCTGTTGGTGCAGTGGTTAAGAATCCGCCTGCCAATGCAGGGGACATGGGTTCGAACCCTGGTCCGGGAAGATCCCATATGCCACGGAGCGACTAAGCCCATGCACCACAACTACTGAGCTTGCACTCTGGAGCCCGTGAGCCACAACTACTGAGCCCGCATGCCACAACTACTGAAGCCCACGCGCCTGGAGCCTGTCCTCCACCCCAAGAGAAGCCACTGCAATGAGAAGCCCGCACACCGCAACGAAGAGTAGCCTCGGCTCACTGCAACTAGAGAAAGCCTGCATGCAGTAACAAAGACCCAACACAGCCAAAAATTAATTAATTAATTAATTAATTAAAAAAAAAAAAAAAAAACATAAGAGGAGTGACATCAGTAAGATGGCCAAATAAGAAGTCCCTTGCCTGTATCCCCACTCAGCAACGATTTGGCATGCATGTATCAACAAAAGTTCCTTTGTAGGAGCTGTGGGATCCTGCACAATATGCCAAGGAACCCAGGAGCAGTCTACCCACCCATGGGTCAAGTAATAGGCATACAGACCTCAGTCCTGGCTGTGGACCCATCAGTGACCCATTAAGTGGTTCCAGCCTCTCTCCAGTGTGGCACAGGAGCCCCTGGAGAACACTGTCTTAGACAATCACTGACAATGAGAGAGATTTTGTAGCAGTCTACGAGTTCAGTGGAGAAGTTCCAGCATACTACTGGAGCAAGAATATACGAGTTTGGACATACTAGAGACAGTAAGAGAAACAGTTTGACTTCATCCATGTCACTTATACCCTAAGGCAACGCAGCTCAGTGCCAAAAGAAACCTTCTCAGCCTGTGATTTCTCCCATGAGGGAGTGAGCACCCAGCTTCCCTAGCTGTGCAGGATGCTACCAGAGAGGCCCATGTCCCCATGTACCATTATTCACAACAGGCAAGACATGGAAACAACCTAAGTGTCCACTGATGGATGAACAAATAAAGAAAATGTAGTATGGATATATACAATGCAATATTCAGCCATGAGAAAGAAAAAATCCTGCCATTTCCAACAATGTGAATGGGCCTTGAGATCACTGTGCTAAGTGAATAAGTCAGACAATGAAACAGACACTGTATGATCTCACTTACATGTGGAATCTAAAAGAATCAAACTCATAGAAACAGAGAGTATAATAGTGGTTGACAGGGGCTAGTGGGTGGGGGAAATTTGGAAGAGGTCAGTGAAAGGATAAAAACTTCCAGTTATAAGATAAATATAAGTTCCAGAGATCTAATGCACAGCTATAGTTAACAATACTATATTGTATACTTGAAAATTGCTGAAAGAGTAGATCTTTTTTTTTTTTTTTTTTTTTTTTTTTTTTTTTTGCGGTACGCGGGCCTCTCACCGCTGCGGCCTCTCCCGCTGCGGAGCACAGGCTCCGGACGCGCAGGCCCAGCGGCCACGGCTCACGGGCCCAGCCGCTCCGCGGCACGCGGGATCCCCCCGGACCAGGGCACGAACCCGTGTCCCCTGTATCGGCAGGCGGACTCCCAACCACTGCGCCACCAGGGAAGCCCTGAAAGAGTAGATCTTAAATGTTCTCACCAAAACAATGACATGGTAATTATGTGAGATGATGGAAGTGTTACCCTTCTGTGGTAATCATTTCACAATATATAAGGGCATCCAATCATCATGCTGTACACCTTAACCTTACATGATGTTATATGTCAATTATATCTCAAGGGATTTCCCTGGTGGTCCAGTGGGTAAGACTCTGCACTCCCAATGCAGGGGGCCTGAGTTCGATCCCTGGTCAGGGAACTAGATCTCGCATGCATGCCACAACTAAGAGTTTGCATGCCACAACTAAGCCCTCATGTCGCAACTAAAAAATCCCACATGCCACAACAAAGATCCCAAGTGCCACAACTAAGACCCGGTGCAGCATAAGTAAAAAAATATTTTAAAAATATTATATCTCAGGGCTTCCCTGGTAGTGCAGTGGTTGAGAGTCCACCTGCCGATGCAGGGGACGCATGTTCGTGCCCCGGTCCGGGAAGATCCCACATGCCGCGGAGCGGCTGGGCCCGTGAGTCATGGCCGCTGAGCCTGCACGTCTGGAGCCTGTGCTCCACAGCAGGAGAGCCCACAACAGTGAGAGGCCCGCGTACAGCAAAAAAAAAAAAAAAAAAAAAAAAAAAAAAAAAAAAATTATATCTCAATAAAGCTGGGGGAGAAAAGATATGCCATGTACTTTTCTATTTCCAAATCCCTAAAATAAAAGCTGTAATGCTGAAAGCGGTAATTTACCTAATATACTTAATCAAAAATGACTTCTTGGTTATAAATAACAATGGCTTTATTTTATTTACATACTTATTTTACATCAGAAATTACTGTTGCTCCCTCTTATATTAGTTTTAACAACTGTTTAAATCACACTTATTTATAAAGAGAAATGTCTATTCCACAGGCAATTTTATAAACCAGAAACCATAATCTGTGATACTTAATAACTAGTAGAACAAAGTTATTCATGTAAAGTCCTTAATTATTAATAAATATAACCATTACCTTTATTCATTAAGTTAAAGTTATTTGTTGTGTGATCAAATAATTTTCTTCCATACATTCTTTTCATTCATTCATTCATCTGTTTATTCAATAAATCTTATGAAATGCCTATTACATGCCAAGACTGTTTCTGGTACTGTGGAGACAACAATAAACAAGACAGGCAGATCTATGTTCTCATGGAGCATATATTCTACAGGAGGGAGGCAGACAGTAAATAAGTAAACAAATAAAGTAACTTCAAATTGTGATAAATGCTATGAAAGAAATAAACAGACTATTTCATTGACACTTTATGTGCAGTAAGGGGAGTAAAAACAAAGACAGGAAAGGCACCTCAAAATCATGTGACAACTGAATTGAGACCTGAAGACTAAGAAGAAAGAGGCAAGAAAAAAGCTGGGGGAAGAGACTTCTAGGAAGAAAGAACAGCAAGTACAATGGTCTTAAGGTAAGGAGCTTAACATATTAAAGGAACCAGGAGGAAAAAGGAATGGCCATTTTCATAAATCCTAAAATACAGTGAACAAGGGAGAGACTGACAAAAGATGAGGTAGGATAGGCAGGCATAAGCCAAATCATGTTAGGTTATCTAAAATCAGAAGCATAACACACAAGAGGAAACCATTGAAGCAACAATAATTAAGCAGTACAGCCACATTATCTGACTTAAATTTTTTTTTTTTTTTTTTTTTTTTTGCGGTATGCGGGCCTCTCACTGTTGTGGCCTCTCCCATTGCGGAGCACAGGCTCCGGACGCGCAGGCCTAGCGGCCATGGCTCACAGGCTTAGTTGCTCCGCGGCATGTGGGATCTTCCCGGACCAGGGCACGAACCCGTGTCTCCTGAATCGGCAGGCGGACTCTCAACCACTGCGCCACCAGGGAAGCCCCTGACTTAAATTTTTTTAAGTTCTAAAATATACTTGTAGGGTTTCTCTGGTGGCGCGGTGGTTAAGAATCTGCCTGCCAATACAGGGGGCTGGGGTTTGAGCCCTGGTCCAGGAAGATCCCACATGCCACGGAGCAACTAAGCCTGTGCACCACAACTACTGAGCCCGCGTGCTGCAACTACTGAAGCCTGAGCGCCTAGAGCCCGTGCTCCACAACAAGAGAAGCCACCACAATGAGAAACCCGTGCACAACAACGAAGACCCAACGCAGCCAAAAATAAATAAAAATTTTTTAAAAATAAATTTTAAAAATATACTTGTAAAGTAAGCACACTACAAAATATAATGAAATACATAATTTAAGGCTAACTTTGTCATCATATATTTGGCAAGTTGGTGTCAGACAAATACCATAATAACCTAGTCAGATTGGTCATTCAATCACTCATAAAGCATTTAGTGAGCTCCTGCTCTGTGCCAGACACTTCTCTCAGTGCTAGAAATACAAAGATGATAGTGGTGATGTCACCTTCCACTCTGAACAGTAAAAACAAAACTGATAATGGTGATGTCATCTTCTACTTTGAGCAACCCAGTTTTCTTCCTAAAGACTCAAAACAGTGTAGAAAAGACACCTGGGTCCCGCTTATCAGCAAATCTAATTCAAAAGGTTTATGATAGTCCCTCACCATGCTTTTCAGAAACAGAGGTGAGGGAGGAAGTTTATCAAAACCACTTATGACTTATAAATTACATCTCCCCATATTCCTCGAGCCACTTGTAATTAGTAGAAGGAGTATGTAATATGGCATAGGGTGTACTGGGCTCTCTGTGTGTGTGTGTGTGTGTGTGTGTGTGTGTGTGTGTGTGTAGAGAGACATTAAGATTGACAACCACTACAATAAAGAGTTCTGGGTGGGGGGCGGGGGGCGGGAGGGGTGTTAATTATAATTGCCAAGGAAGAAGTAAGAATTTCTACAAACCAGAGGTTCTCAAAGTAACGTGCAGATTCCTGGGATCCCCAAGACCCTTTCAGAAGGTCTATCATGTCAAAACCTTTTTCAAAATACTAAAAACATTATTTGCTTCTTTCACTGTATTGGCACTCATTGCATTTCACTCATTGGCATTTATTGATGGCTCAAAAGTAACGGTAGGTAAAAACGCTGGTATCTTAGCAGTAGCAGCATACTATACTAGTAGTCATTACGTTCTTTGCCACTACACACTCACCACACTCTATTTAAAAAAGAAAAAAAAAACCCAGTTTCATTCAAGAATGTCTTTGATGTAGCTGTAGCTATAAATTTAACACATTTTATAAAATCTCAACCCTTGAGTACACACTTTTTAATATTCTGTGTGTTGAAATGGGAAGTATAATGGTTGTCTCAGGCACTTACACTGCAAGATGAACTAGCCACTTTTCTACAGAACATCATTTTTCTTGAAAGAACGACTGATAGACAAATGATGGTTACTTATCTTGGGTATTTAGCAAATATTTCCTTGAAATCAACAGTGAGCCTAGGGACTTCCCTAGAGGTCCAGTGGTAAAGAATCCGCCTTCCAATGCAGGGGATGCAGGTTCTATCCCTGGTCGAGGAACTAAGATCCCACATGCCACGGGGCAACTAAGCCTGCGCGCCACAACTACTGAGGCCACATGCCACAAAACCACAGAGCCCAGGCACCCTGCAGCCCACGTGCCACAACTAGAGAAGCCCACGCGCAGCAACAAAGAACCCGTGCATCGCAACAAAAAGATCCCGCGTGCCTCAACGAAGATCTCCTGTGCTGCAAGGAAGACCCGATGCAGCCAAAAAAATAAAGAAAATAAACAAATATTTTTTAAAAAAGAAAATCAACTGTGAGTCTATAACATCAAGGAAAACAACTGTCAATATCTATTGCTAACTACAAAATTCAAGCTTTGAGAAAATTAGAATTTTGCAAACTCATTTCTACCATTGCGGACTTAAAAGCTTCCTACGTCAAAAAGACTTTTCTGATGAGAATGTGAAATTAACAAATGTGATTCTTTGACAATGAATAATGAAATGTGTAAACATTCAGAAGATCTGCATAACCCAAGGAACAAATATTTTCCAGATGATTAATGCATGGGGTTAAGAAATCCTGCATGGATAAAAGACACATTCAAAGTGGAGGACAGACCAACAACAGAGTATGAAAACTTCGTTTCATTGCTATGATTTCAAATTCCACATTGCAATTAAATCTTTCCGAAACTGCCTTTAGGAGTACACCATCTTGATTTCATTGATAGCTTCACAGGTATATTAAAAATGTGTAACTTACTGTATGTCAACTATATGTCAGTAAAAGTTTAAAAAGTAAGATACTACCACTTGAGTTTTCATATGGCATCAAAGAAGAATATCCACAATTATCTGAAAGGTCTGTTAAAATACTCTGCCCTTTTCTAATTACATATCTGTAGGAGACCAGAATTTCCTCATATGCTTGAAGTTAAATAATGTATCACAAGGCAGTGAATACAGCTACAGATATGAGCTGTTTTCTACAGCTGTTTTCTATTAAGCTAGACATTAAATATATTTGCAAAAATGTTAATAAATGCCAATCTCCGTACACCTGAAACTAGCACAACATTGTAAATCAACTATAATTCAATTTTTTTTTAAAAAAAGCTAGACTTCCCTGGCAGTCCAGCGGTTGAGACTCCACACTTCCATTGCAGGGGGCATGGGTTTGATCCCTGGTCAGGGAACTAGAATCCCACATGCCGCACAATACAGCCTAAATAAATAAATAATTTTTGTAAAAGCTACTCTCTTATATATTCCCTGTTTTGGAAAATAAAGTTATTTTCATTAAAAATGCTACTTAGGGTGGGGAGGGATAAATTGGGAGATTGGGATTCACATATACACACTACTACATATAAAACAGATAACTAATAAGGACCTACTGTATAGCACAGGGAACTCTTCTCAATACTCTGTAATGACCTATCTGGGGAAAGAATCTAAAAAAATGAGTTGATATACGTATATGTATAACTGATTCACTTTGCTGTACAGCAGAAACTAACACAACACTGTAAATCAACTATACTCCAATAAAAAAATTTTTTAAGTGCTATTTGCTATTCATATGGAATGGGTTTATTACTGTTATTTTAAATGAATTAAAATACTTCTAACATTTCTCAGTTTTAGTTTCTAATTTGATAGGTGTTAATAGACATAATACACATAAACAAAAGTTCTTTGAGGTTACCAGTAATTTTGAAAAGTATAAAGGAATTCTGAGACTGAAAAGTTTGAAAACAACTGCTGGAGATCTGATGATACTTTATTTAGCTATTCACCTCTGGATAACCTTACTGAATGCATCATAACTATCTTCCTTTGAAGAACCAGAATAAACACTGAGAAAAAAAAGGAAGTATGATAGGTAGAATAATAACTCTCTGCTGTAATATGAAACGATCTTCAATTGTTAAATTTGTTTAGTACAAAAAGGCAAAGGATAAGACAAAATATGAGATATTGGCATTTATTACACTTCAGCTTCCATTTGTTGAAAAGAGGGAGAAAATGATGACGTGTCCATACATGCTTGTATATGCATAAAGAAACACCAGGCACTCAAGAAACCGATAAAGGCAAATACCTATAAAGGAAGGGGAATATGGAATACACAGAAGGGTACAGGAATGAGACTTCTCAATGAATATCTTTAATTTTTAAAACATACAAATGTATTCAAAAATTTTTAATTTATAATTTAATTTAAACATAATCCTAAACCAATATTAAGCCATAATTCAAATGTATTTTCAATTTTTATGTTGCTCTGATCTCAGAAAAATAAAAAATTTTACTCCTTTTTTCAGCTCCGAGGCAAAACAGTATCACTAGCAACTAAATACTCATGCCAGAAGAGTAAGTATCTCATTTCTAAAACACAAGAGGGAAATGTTTTTTTAAACCTATAAATAAATCCATCATCTGAAAAAAAAATAGTAATGAATAAAGTAATTATAAAGAAAATATTAGGAGTTCCCTGGTGGTCTAGTGGTAGGATTTGGCGCTTTCACTGTCGTGGTCTGGTTTCAATCCCTGGTCAGGGAACTGAGATCCCGCAAGCCACACAATTAGGCAAAAAAAAAGAAAAGAAAAGATTCAGGTAAAACCATGAAATCAGCAGTTATTTTAATTCTTTTATAATTAAAAGATGTCATTGACAGAATTAAAAGCAAAATTAGATACTGCACAAGAAAAAAATCAGTGAACCTGAATATAAAGCAAAAGAAATTATCCAAAAGGAAGCAGAGAGGAAAAAAATAATTCTCAGTGAACTGTGGGACAATATTAAGATATCTAACATACTTTTTTTTATTTGGAGTCTAGAAAACAAAGGAAGTGAAAAAGAAAATTATCTGAGATGATAATGATGACTGCTTTTCCAAATTTGCTGCAAACTACAACCCACACATCTGAGAAACTTGACAAATTCCAAATAGGATTAAATTCAAAGAAAATTATTCAAAGGTACATGATAATAGACTAGCAGGGAAATGTTAATAATTTTTTTAAATCTTAAAGCAACTAGAGGAAAAAAGACACCCTATATTCAGAGGAACAAATATTTTAAAATCACAGAATTCTCAGAATCTGTGCAAGCCAAAATACAACAGAACATTTATAAAATGCTAAAAGAAATAATGTCAACCTATCCACTGAATTTAATACCTACCAAACTACCTTTCAAAAATGGAATAAAAAAGCTACAGAAATCAAAACAGTATGGTAGTGGGAATTCCCTGGCAGTCCAGTGGTTAGGAACCTGTGCTTTCAAAAATAGGCAAAGGACCTGAAAACACACTTCTCCAAAGATGATATACAAATGGCCAATAAACACATGAAAAGGTGTTCAACATAATTAGTCATTAGAGAAATACAAATCAAAACCATAACAATACAAATTCACACTCATTAGGATGATTATCCAAAAAAAGGAAAATAACAAGTGTTATCAAGGCTGCAAAAAAAATGGAACCCCCAAGCATTGCTGGTAGGAATGTAAAATGGTGCAACTACTGTGGCAATCAGCTTGGTGGTTTCTCAAAAAGTGAAACACAGAATTACTATATGACCCAGCAATTATACTCTTAAATAGATATCCAGAAGAACAGAAAGCAAGACTCAAACGGATACCTGTACACCAACAATCACAGCACTATTATTCACAAAAGTCAAAAGGTAGAAACAACCCAAATGTCTATCAACAGATAAATGAATAAACAAACTACGGTATATCATACAATGGATATTATTCAGCTTTGAAAAGGAATTCTGATACATGCTACAACATAAATGAACTGTGAAAACATGCTAAGTGAAATAAGCCAGACATAAAAGGACAAATATTGTATGAATCTACCTAAATGAGGTATCTAAGATAGGCAAAATCATAGATAAAGAAAGGAGAAGAGTGGTTGCCAAAGCTGGAGGAAGGAGTCAGTAGGGAGTTAAGTGTTTAATGGGTACCAAGTTTCAGTTGGAACAGATGAAAACATTCCAGAGATGGATGATGGAGACAGTGGTATTGGGGTGGCCAAAAAGTTCATTCTGTAACACCTTACGGAAAAAACCCAAATGAACTTTTTGGCCACCCCAATAAATAATACAAATGTCCTCATGCCAGGGAAGTGTACACTTAGAAATAGGTAAAACAGTAAATTTTGTTATATATATTCTACCACAATTTTTTTAAGTATCTTTGTATAGCTGAGGCCTTGCCAGATAGTTTATGCTACAATGTGATTGTGAACTCCTCTTTTTGTTCCCCTGCTACTCTGGGCCACACTGTATCAGTGTGACCTCTGCAGGAGAGAGGAGGGCTGTAGACTGAGTAGCTAAGGTCAGTCACAAGTTTGCTCCATGCCTACATGACCAGCCCCCAATAAAAACCCTGGATACCAAGGCCTAGCTGAGCTTCCCTGGTTGGCAATACTGCACACTTGTTGTCATGCGTCACTGAGAGGGCAACTGGACTCTCACACTTGGTCTCTCCTGCACTCCACTGTACTGTATGCACCTTTTCCTCATTTTAACCTGTATTCTTTCTCTGTAATAAACCCCATCTGTAAGTATAACAGCTTTGATCCTTCTAACAAATCATCAAACCTGAAGGTGGTCTTGGTGACCCTGACACATATGGAAAAGAAAATACCATATAAATATTAACCATGAGAAAGTTGGATTGGCTTCATTAATACAAAACAAGGAACACTTCAGAGCAAAAAATATTACCAGATATAAAGAAGAACATACACTGTGATAGTCAATTCATCAACAAAATATAATCCCTAACAGGTATATCAAATAACAGAAATTCAAAAAACTTGAAACAACAAATCAACAAAACTAAAAGAAAAAATAGACAAATCCAGAATTACAGTTGGAAATTTCAACACTGCTCTCAGGAACTGACAGGAGAAAAAGGAAAATCAATAGGAATGTAGAGATTTAAATAACCCAATTTAACCTAATTAACATTTAGAGAGCAATCTACCCCACAACGACAGAAAACATACATTATTTTCAGACAGACACAGAACACTCACCAAGACAGACCATGTAATAAGCCATAAAACGAGTCTCTTGTTAACTGTCTGGGCCCAACAGAGAAAAACAGATGCAACATTTCCTAAACTTATTTGACCATAAACCCTTTCTGCAAAGGCATCTCCAGGGACTACTGTTTCTCAGAACACTTTGGGAAAACCTATCCCATTCATTCTCAACATCTCTCCCTAGTCCTGGTTGTGACTAAGGAAATAAGGGAGTCAATAAATATACCTTTTCCTTGACTACCAATCTAGAATTAATCAATGTTATGAAGTGCACACAAAAGTCCTAAGGCAGGAATAAACTTGACATATCTGGGGAACAGCAAGGGGGACAGAATGGCTGGAACAATGTAAGGTAAAGGACAAGTGGTAGAAGATGAAATCAGAAAGTTAAGCAGAGGTCAAAGCATATAAAACCTTCTAAACCTTGGCAAGGATTTTTAAATGTGATTTTAAGTATGATAGGATTTTGAGAAAAGAATATTATCTTATTTACATTTTTAAAAGAGCTCTCAGGCTGCTGTGTAAAGAACAGAATGGAAACTAGGCAACCAGTTAGGAAGCTCTGGCAGCAGCATAAGAGATGGCTAAGACCAGAGTGGCTTAGACCAGATTAAATGTGTTTGTCAAGAAAAAAAGCCCAGAAAAATCTACATAAATTGTGTTGAGATGCCTTAAAGCATTTTCCCTACTTGGCTCCCAGGACATCTCATTCTCTTCCTCATGAGAAGCTTAATCTATCTTCCTTACATGACATCCCTCACCTCTTCAACCTCTTCAAGCTGGAAATGTTCCACGGCTCACTCACAAACCTCTTTTTTCTGGCTACTGATTCCTATGGTGATTTCATCCAGACACTTGGCTTTAAATGTTATCTACATAATGATAATTCCCAATTTTAAAGCTCCACCCTAGGGCTTCCCTGGTGGCACAGTGGTTGAGAGTCCGCCTGCTGATGCAGGGGACACAGGTTGGTGCCCCGGTCCGGGAAGATCCCACATGCCGCGGAGCAGTTAGGCCCCTGAGCCATGGCCGCTGAGCCTGCACATCCCAAGCCTGTGCTCCGCAATGGGAGAGGCTACAACAGTGAGAGGCCTGCGTACCGCAAAAAAAAAAAAAAAAAAAAAAAAAAAAGATCCACCCTAGGGCTCTCCCCTAAACTCCAGACTCATGTATCCACTTAACTATATAGTATACATCTCAAACTTAACAAACCAAAATTGAGCTCCTAACCCTCCCCCTCCAAACCTGTTTCTCTTAAGTCTTCCCTTTCTCAGATAATAGCAACTCCATTATTGCAATCTCAGGGATAAACCTTAAGAAATATCCATGACTCCTCTCTTTCTCTCACACTCCACTCCAAGTATATCAGCAAATCCTTTCGACTCTACCTTCAAAATATACCCAGTAATGAACTACTTCCTACCCACTTCCACAGCTATTACTCAATCCAAGCCATCATCTGTAACTTGGATTGCTACTTTCCTCTTAACTGTTGGTTCAGCCCTTGCCACTGCCTTCACCACTCCCCAACTGTAGTCTACTCAGAACACTGCAGTCAAGTGGTTCTAGTAAGTCTAAACTATAACAGATCATGTCACCAACTGCTCAAAACTTTCCAATGGCTATCTCACTCAAGTAAAGGTCCTTACAACGGTCTTCCAGACCTAATGTCATCTGACCACAACACCTTTGTGCCTCTGCTCCAGCTATTTATTTTCCTCTTAACGCCATGTCGAACTACTCTACCCCATGTCACTTCATTCCAGTTGCAATAACCTTCCTGCATTCCTCAAATACTCCAGGCCTGCTCTAGCCACAGGACCTTTAAACTTGCTGTACCCTCGACCTAAAACTATCTAGCCCCTAACCCCTAAAATTATCTAGAATGCAAAGCTTGTTCTTTCACCTACTTCAAGTCTTCACTCAAATCTCACTTCAGTGATGTCTACCCTGTCCTTGCCATTTAAAATTTCTCCCATTCTTGGGGACTTCCCTGGTGGTCCAGTGGCTAAGACTCTGAGCTCCCAATGCAGGGGGCCTGGGTTTGATCCCTAGTCAGGGAAATAGATCCCACATGCCACAACTAAGAGTTCGCATGCTGCAAATGAAGATCCTGTATGCTGCAAATGAAGATCCTGCATGCTGCAACGAAGGTCTCACATGCCACAACTAAGACCCGGCGTAGCCAAATAAATAATTAAACAAATAAATTTTTTTAATAAAAATAAATAAAATTTCTCCCATTCTTTAATATTCCTTATGCACTATCTCTGCTTTATTTACTTTATAATTCTCCATAGCATTTCCTTCTCTCTAACATACTATGTGTTCTACTTACTTACCGTATTTATAGTCTGTCTCCCCCAACTAGAATATAAACTCTAGAGATTTTTGTCTGTTTTCATCTCCTGCTATGCACCTAGTCCCTAGAGCAGTACCTTTCACACAGAACTGAGTTTGTCCAATACTGAATGATTGAAAGTTAAATAAAGCCTCTGCAGAAGTGTCAAATTTTGTTAGGCCCAATTCAAATCCTAGGATGAGAGTAATTAAAATATACCAATTCCTTTGTCTATTTATACCATATAAATAATATTCAATATCCTTAAGTGCTTTTAGTTATGCTTTTATTATTTTATAATATATTTAACCTGACAATTATAGAGGTGCTTACTGATTCCAAATAGTTCAACTTCTTACTTACTCTGGCATCACTATAAATAGAAAGAACACTAGGCTTCAGCTACAAGTCCTAGGTTCAAATTCTAGCTCTACCATTTACTGGTAGTATGACTCAGGCAATTTAGCCTCCTTCAAGTCTTAGTTTCTCATCAATAAAATAGAAAGGTGGGGATGGATTAAAGACCTGCCTGCCTTACCTATCCTGCACCTAATCATAAGATCATTGTGAAAGTCAAAAATGTATGAGAAAATGCTTCATAAACCATAAATGATACATAAGTGTCAGTTAAAATGTCTATATTGTAATATGGGGAAAACCTGAATGGAACAGAAAAGTTCAGTGTTTGGGGCAGCATATCTCATCATACCTCCCAGCCCCTAACATTTAACTCTAGGTTTTGGAGTCAGACTGGCTCTTCCACTCACTTACTATACCTTAAACAAGTTACTCAACCTCTCTGAGTCATTGTTTCCACATCCATAAATGGAGAAAATACCAACCTTGTAGCAGCCTTTTGACGATTAGAGGTATATAGACATATATGTAATGTAACTACAGAATACACTTAACAAATGACATTTTTATTTGTTGTCTTGACCTTCTTTAAAATGGACAAAAACCCAAAAGTAGATAATATAAACTACACTATGGAGGTAGGGAAGATGATTTTTGACTTGGAAATTGCATATGAAAGGATAAGAAGGAAAGTGAGAAAGAGGTAATCAAGCAATAATCTCAACAGTTTACCTATTAAATTTGTTCTTTCCTTCTTGCCTTTCTCCAAGGTTAAATAATAGGATGAGACGCAAAGATCATCATACAGAAAACCAAATTTAGTAACCTAAAAAAGTTCATTTCAAAACTAAATATTATATAGTATTTTCTCTTCAAAGGAGAATATTTTTATCAGTTTTTTAATTTCTCACACACCAAGATGTATTTTGACACTCTAGAACTCAAGGTACATGCCAAAAAAAAAAGTTGTGGTTTTCCAATTATAGAACCCTGATATAATTTTATTAAATATATTTAGAAATATGACAGAAAGAATTAAAACAACTTAAAAAATAAAACTACTATTAAGATATATACCATACAAACAGTTCAAGAATGCTTTATGAAATCATTAGACTTTGATATATTTCCTCACTTCTATGACACTAGTAATTATAAGGTATAACAACCACTTTCTGGCGGGGGGGGGAACCTCCCACATTAAATATACACTTAAGATATACAGCATACCAATTTCAGAAAACATTAAAATGTGATATATCCTTCTGAGATGGTGAAAACATTCTATTTCTGGAGCTAGGGGATAGTTACACAGAGTGTATTTGTGGATATTCATCAAAGTGTACACCTATTTTGTATACCCATTTATACTTTTTCTATATGTACATTTATTTCAAAATAAATTTATGTAATGTACCACAATGATACAGATACAGCTATCAACCAGATGAATTATTGATCTTAATATGAAAGGTGAAAAAATAAAGCTTTTAAAAGAAAACACAGGAAAGTTAACTTCATGACACTGAGGTAGGTAGAAATTTCATAAATGGAAACTGAAGAACACTAACCAACTGATAAACTGGACTTTTTTAAAATTACAAACTTTGATTCACCAAGATACGAAGATCCTGAAAAAGCTACAGAGTAGAAGATATCTGCAATACATATACCTAAAAAGACTATATCCAGAATATATAAAGAACTACAAATCAATATGAAAAAAGTAATACTCTAGTATAAAAAGGGCTAAAGATTTAAGACACTTCACAAAAGCAGAAGTCCAAATGACTAATAAACATGGGGCCCCTAATATGAAAAGGTACTCAACTTCATTAGTCATCGGAAAATAAAATCAAAGCTACAATGCAATACCACTACACACCCTTCAAGAAAAACTAAAAATAAAAAGATTGACAATACCAAGTGTTGGCAAACATGTGGAACAACTGGAATTCTCTCATATACTTCTAGTGGGAGTATAAGTTCATAAAACCACTTGGCAAAACTTCAGCAAAATCTACTAAAAATGAACATACCATAGCCATAACCATGACCTAATAATACCACTTAAGGTACATACCCAACAAAAATGCATATATACACTCATCAGGAAAAAGAGTACAAAAATGTGCAAAGCAGCAAAACTATAAATAACAAAAATGTCCATCAACAGTATAATGGATAAACTGGTTTATTCACAGAATAGAATACAACAAGAATAAACAAACCACAGTATAACATGGATTAATCTCATAAATGTAATGTTGAGCAAAAGAAGCTCAAACAAGTTATACTATATGATTCCACTTATACAGAGTTTAAAAACAGACAAAACTTTTCTATGGTGTTAGAATACAAGGAATACAGTGTGAGTTGGGAATTCCACTACTGATGTTTATTGAGCTGGGTGCTAATTGCAATGACATGCCTATTTAGATGAAATATTCATCATGCCTAGCTAGATGAAACTGCATCTAGCTGTACACTTTTCTATATGTATGCCGTACTTCTTTAAAAATCTTACATTAAATACGGTCCCCAACTAGTGAATCATGATTTCTAATCTTTTCCTACCACCAAGATTCTTCACCTAAACTACGCTCAGAGACTTAACTAGCAATGGTCCTATATCACCCTCAATGTTCTTAGGGATTTATATGTCAATATCTCTGTCCATATCTACTATATGCTAAGCTCTTTAATGTTCACTTGTTCAGATACTTATTAAATATCTATTATGTACAAAACCTGTGCTTGCTGAGAACTTGGGGTACAAAAAAATTAGTAAGACATAGTCCCTGTCTTCTAGGAGTTCATAATCTTATAGAAGACCACATACACAGATATCAAGGTAAATATATAGAGATACACACAGGATATTATGGGACCACAAAGGAACATCAGAAAGAGCCAGGGGGAGGTAAGGCATCAGGGTAGGCTTCTAGGACTTGTTAACACCTGAGTCCTTAAAAGATGAGAAGAAGTTATCCTGACAAAGTGCATTCCAACACAGGAAACAGCATAAATAAAAACACAGTGGTAAGAAACAGCACAGTGTATTTAAAGAAACAATGAACAGCTGCTAGACAGTTGCTGAAGCGTAGTAAAAGGGAGAACTGGGATGGGGTTGGGGTAAGTGGCCAAAGAGATAGGAAGATGCCAAGTCATGAAGAGACTTAGACCTTATCCAACAGGAAAGATGGGTCAGTGAGATTTATGCAAAGAAATTATGTGGTCAGATAGGTTATTCAGGGAGCAATGCAGAGGATGAACTTTAAGGGAATAAAGTTGGCAGAAAGAAGGACGGTTAGGAGGCAGTTTTAACTGTCTGGACAGAAGATGATAAGGGCTGAAATAATGAAATGAAAGATATAGTAAATCCGGAAAAAATACAGAGTACAGACACATTATGCTGCTGATCTCGAGACCACATTTTGAGAACCACAAATATACACTATGGGTTGACAATTTTTTTCTGTAAAGGCCCAAATAAATAGTAAATATTTTAGGCTTTACAGGCCACATACAGACTCTATTTCACTTCTTGGTTCTTGTTTATTTTTTAAACCCTTCAAAAATTAAAAACCGGTCTTCCCTGGTGGCGCGGTGGTTAAGAATCCGCCTGCCAATGCAGGGGACACGGGTTCGAGCCCTGGTCTGGGAAGATCTCACATGCCATGGAGCAACTAAGTCCATGTGCCACAGCTACTGAAGCCTGCACGCCTGGAGCCCACGCTCCGCAACAAGAGAAGCCTCCGCAATGAGAGGCCCGCTCGCCGCAACTAGGGAAAGCCCACTGGCAGCAGCAAAGATCCAACACAGCCAAAAATAAAATAAATAAATTTTTTTTAAAAAAAAACATTCTTTGTTAGTGGACTTTACCACAAAAAAAAAAAAAAAAAAAGCCACAGGCTGGATTTGGACTGTGGACATAGTGAGTTTGCTGATCCCTGCTGTATACCCATAAAGAAGCAAGGATTAACCTTCCTATGAGATTACTTCTCCTAAAATGCTACTTGCATATCAGTCCCCTACTCAGAAACTTCTGCATTGGTCCTGATGACCTACTGCATAAGTTAAATCCCTATGATGCATAGCATTCACAGGCATCTACACTCTAGCTTCAACCAGGCTCGTGAACTACACCCTGTGAGAACCTTCCATTCTTATTAAATTGTCCTACTTACATTTACCTGCCTCTGTATCTTTGTGGTGTTCCCCAATGTACTTTCTCCCTTTTCAAATCTACTCAAATACCCTTCCTTCAAAGCATAATTCAAATCCTTTGAAGTGATTCCACCCTCAGTTCAAACTCCTAAAAGCACTGCCTCAATTTATCTGGTATTTATTTTCTGTCTTGAGTTACTACACTTCAGATTATCTTCTTGGAGGGCAGGGAATACTTGATACTTTTATCAATGGATCTAGCATATAACAAGGGGTAAATAAAAACAAAGGTGTGTATGTAGATACATAACACATATATGTATACACACTTTTTTTTCTGAACTAGCTATATAACTGAAGCAAATGTTATTTCGCCATTTTATCAGTAATTGAGCACTTTAACTCTATGGACACAATATGAATGCTGTAGAATTACAGAATGACAATCCAAAAGCACATCTGTCTCTCTCCTACTATGTGTTTTTAGGCCTAGTTTAAGGGAACAATAATAATACAAGTAAAATTTTCCCAATGGTCAAAGTTAACAATCTAGATACAATGGGGTCTAGAACTCACTAGATCAAGTCAAAATTTACTTACGTATATTTTTATTCATTTTTTAAATATGAAATCAGTTTTTATAACTAAATTGGCTTTTTTTTTCCTTTTAAATTTGGCAGCGATGCATGGCTTGCAGGATCTCATTTCCCTGACCAGAGATTTGAACCCGCGCGCCCTCAGCAGTGAAAGCACAGTCCTAACCACTGGACCACCAGAGAATTCCCCTGAATTGCTTTAAATTCACCCTAATTATTACTCAAGTTTAAAAGTCTCTCTCTCTCTCTCTCTCTCTCTCTCTCTCACACACACACACCACATATGGTCTGAATTTTGTTTTTTAACAATAAGGTTGTCCATGACAATTCACACTACCAAAATTGCATTACTGATTTCATTCAGAATTTAGGGAAATAAGAATATATTTTAAAATTTTAAGAAAGTTGTCCATTTTAGTTCACTACTGATAAATACTTTTAATACAGAATGTTTTCAGCTGGATTAAAGGATTCTTATATTTGAGATTACTGAAGAAGTCTTTTCAAGTCTGAAGTATGAACTATGCCTAATTTTACTATGCAAAGAATGTTCAAGAATCTATAAAAATTCCTCCAGAATCATCTGGCCACATTTTCAGTGCAAAAGTTTAAAACACTTTTGAAAGGTATAGAAAACAAAATAAATTAAACAAAAGATGGCCATGAAAATGAATACTGTCACTTTTTAACTCTTCAAAACACACTGAAGAAAAAGTTTAGTGACTCTCAACCCTGAAAAGACTATTATTCATTGATAAATTTAATAGTAATAATGCATTGATTGCAGGACAAAACCAGGAGCCAGGGACTCCCATTCCTGTTCTGCCACTGGTTTGTACAGAATCTTGGGCATATCCCCATAAGCTGAACAAGAAAAGCTTAACTGACATGCTAAGGTTGTGAGAACTGATGAAATGTTTATGAAGCACTTTGGAACCATGAGGGAAGCCACCATAACCATTAAAAGTCATCTGCTTAATGCAAAACTATAGCTACCTGTTAGGCTTGCAAATCCTTTGTGTCTTCTTAACACAGCAAATCTTCAGTGAGTCAGTAAAGTGCATGTATTTAATGAGCGAGCTTAGCAACCTCAGAGAAATGAATTTTCTTCCAAATCTTTGTTTTCTCACAAACCATGTCTCTATCCAACCCAACTATTTGCAAAGGGAAACATGATCCGACCCACACTAAAGATCTGGGTCTAGGTATTGATAAGCCAATACCAAATGACTGAAAAGTCAGGAATCACAGTGGAATTTTGTCAACTTATCAGAAATGTGACTCCTGAAAATAATCCCAAGAAACAGTCGTTCTAACAAGAGTTTTATTAAAGGGAAAGTCCCTACCCTCTCTTACCTAAAGAGCTCTAAAGTATTTTTGGACAGTGTCGATAGAAGACTAAACTCGCCCAAAACCTGACCCAACGCGTTAGGTAGCTCCAGCACCTGCTTGGTGTTAAGCGACTGGAGACTGGGGAGGCTGCTCAGGAAAAAGTGCTGATGCCATCTCCAGCTGCCCCTTTCGTGAATGACAGTAACAATGAATACACTGACAAAAGAGCTAGGAGGCCACCCCAAGCCTCTGCTTAGCAATACTTCTACCCTACCCCCAACAGACAGAGCAGCAAACCCCAGAAAGGGGCCTCCTCTCACAGACCTAACATGCCCAGACCCTGCCTCTGGTCTGGCAATGTCAAAAAGTACTACCCTTCACTCCTCTCAAGACGGCTGAGCACCTGAAAGATGAGGGGAAAATGCGGCCTCTCGTTCTGAACTGCCAAGGGGAGCGGGAGAAGACTGCCTGGCAGGAGAAGGGCGAGCAGAGCCCGTATGCACCCCGGGAGACTAAGAAGTCCCCGGGTCGCGGGCGCCACTCGGAGCGTCGTGGGGAGGAGAGGCGAAGAGAGGAGACGGGAGGGGAGGGGACGGGAGGAGAGGGGAGGGGACGGGAGGAGAGGGGAGGGGACGGGAGGGGAGGGGAAAGGAGGAAGGCGCTTCCCTCCCGCGGCCGGAGGGCGGAGGGTCGCTCGGCTCCGCACGGAGGAAGCAGGGCTCGGGCGCAGGGCGAACCGTCCCCCCGGGGGGTGGCTGCGGCCGTCCGGCCGCCCGCTTCCCGGGAGCCGGAGGAGGCGACAAGTAGGCTCGGTCGGGGAGCACATTCTTTCCTCGAGCCTGGTCCTGAGGGAGGGCGCAGGCTGCCGAGGCGGCAACTCTCCCTCTCGCCCAACTCCCGGCAGAGCGTGAGGGCGGCCGACCCCGGGCTGACCGGCGGGATGCCGCCCGGGTGGGAAGGCGGCGAGGCCAGCCTCCGGCCCGCTCCCTCCCCACGCGGTCCGCGGCCGGCGGCCGTCAGTGCCCTCGTCCCTCCCGCCGCCGCGCGGGGCCGGGCCGCCGACCTCGGCCGGCCGGGCGCGGGGCCAGGCAGCGGCGGCGGAAGGGCCGGCCGGCCTGGGGCCCTACCTGAGGCTGTGTACCAGCTCCCGGCGTGACTGGCTTCCCGGCAGACCACTCGGTTGGACATCTTGGTGCCTGTGCCGCCTATGGTGCACGAGGATGAATGAGGAGGCGGCGGCGGCGGCGGCAGGAGCGGCTCCGCGAGGGGACGAGACACCGCGGGCCCAGCCCAGGAGGAGGCGGCAGCGGGGAGGGGATCAGCCCGGCCCAGGAGGAGGAGGAAGAGGAGGAGGCGGCGGCCCGGGAGGAGGAGGAGATGGCAGCCGGGGCGGTGGCGGCGGCGGCGGCGGCAACAATCACCACAAACTCGGGCGGCAGCCGGAAGACGGGGCCCGCGGCGGCCTCACCGAAGCCCGGAAAGCCCTGGCCCCGGTCCCCGGAGTCGCCGCTGCTCCCCAGCCGGGGCTGGTTCCGCCGAGCCACCCCCACGGCCCCCTCCCCTCCCGGTCGGCCTCCCGGAGCCACCGCCGGTGACCCCACCCCCGTGACTCCGCGCCCGCCCCCTCCCCCCACCCCCCGCGGGACTCCCCGCACCCACCCCCACCCCCAGCGGGGCCCTCCTGCCCGCCCGGCTGCCGGCCCGCCGGCCCCGCCCCGCTCCTCCTCCGGCCGCGCGGCGAGGTTAACGGCGGACACCGGACAGGCCACACGGCATCTGGGGTCGGGCGGCCCCGCGGGGAGGCAGCGGTGGCTGCAGCTCCGCGCACACAAAAGCCCAGGGCCGGGGCCTGAACCGGGGAAGGCAGACCCGGAGAAGATCCAACGCTTCCTTACTCGCCACTCTAACGGGTCCTGCCCACTGAGCATGCCCAGCAGCCTGTGCCAGGCCCGCCGGGGAATCTCGACGTGCGCGGTCCGCTCTCCGGGGTTTAGCGGCAGCAGAGGCTGGTGGGGGAGGGGGAGGGGGAGGGCGCGGGGAGTAGGACGCAGCCGCAGGGCAAGCCCCCTCCCCCAGCCAACTTCCTTAAACGCAGAGCACCCAGGGCAAGGCGGTGCGGCTTTCCACGTGGAAAGTCCCCTGTCTTCCCCGCCACACACAGGAATCCTTAGTGGATGCTCACCCCCAAGGGTGAGCACGCAAGTCTGTGGCCACGATGGGAAGTTCATTTGAAGAAGCAGGCATGTGGTAGTGTCCCTGTGGTCCTGCAAATGCTACATTTTGCTTCACCGGGCCACTCTAACCGTCTAATCGTGGCTCTGACACTAAACAGTTATCTTGTTTCAAGTTATATTTATGTAATTGCATGTCTTAACTCCGTAACTAGACTACAGTGTGATATAGCTAGCCTCAGTTATTCTCATCTATAAAATGGGTATAACAATACGCAAGGTGTGTCCCTAGGATTATGAGTTAATAAATGTAAAGAGACTGATATAGTAGTCATACAACAAACATTATTTCCAACCCTCCATTATCTTTTAAATCCCACATGTCAGGAACAAAGAATTACGTTAAAATTACACAAGAATCACAGCAAAGTAGAGTATCTTGGACCTCCAAGGAAATGTTATGGAGTAGACCATTCCAAAACTGGGAAGAGAGTAAGTGAAAGTTGCATACCTTCAATGAAAGACTTGGAGTTAAATTCATAAAAATTGTTATATCTGAATTTCACACTAAACAGATCCCCGGTAGAGTCCAAAACAAACGACTGACTGCTTAATTTTCAAGTTTTCCTAGTGTCATATAATAGATTTTTTTTTCAGGTACTATATAGTTTCTACCCCTCCTCTCACCTTTTCAATTTTAAGGCTCAAGGATCTTGCAGTGAGATCACAGTCCTAGTCAATTACTGGAACACTTCTGACTTTCACACCTTTTTATACACTGTTTTTAAGCTGGAAAAAAAAAAATCTTCACTCTGTATAGTTCTTTACTCAATTTTTAACCCTCTCACTTCACCACTAACCTGCCCAAATATTAAGCTATTACACAGAAGAAAAAAAAAAAAAAAGGACATGCCAAGTAGTCAATTTAGGGATAACAGAAAAAGGAGGGCTGGAGCTGATTCCCTGGTACTCTTCCTGAATTAGCAAAACTCAGTGATACCTGATGAAATGGTAAACTTTTCATTGTAAATTTCAAGAAAAGGAAATAGTTGATATGGTTGATAGGGTGTAAGAATGTTGATTGCTCTGTCAATCAGCTGTGTGATTACGGATATCTAGTAATTTAACCTTCAACGCTTAGTTTTCTCATCTGTCAAATGCAAACAGCAGGCATATGTAACTCAGGCTTACTGTGAGAATCATTAAGTATCATGAAAACAACTTATAAGCTGTTCTTTATAAATGTTTTATCATCCTCTGCTCCTAGCAACAATCCTAGGTCTCATTCCAAACTAGTAATGTAATCTAAAATTAAGCTTCCTCCCTATTAAAATGCTCAGTTGGAGGCTTCTTTCCCCAAAGGATTTTTCTTACTGATCAAACTCAGCAAAACCACAATGCCAAGCGAAGTGAAAGGTTAGAGGATCTTCTATTATTTCTAGAATGCTCTTAACATATCCCATCATTACTCCTCCTGTCAATTTTATTCTGGCTAGCTTATTCAAGGATGTACTCTTGAAGGAGATGTTGAAACTACTCACCCACATCCCCTAAATTAAGGAAGATCCATATAATGCAAAGTACTTCATATCCTAGAAGAAGCCTGTTTGGCAATACTGTACAATTCCCATGTTATTATTAACAATTTCCAGGGACTTCCAATGGTTAAGACTCCACGCTTCCACTGAAGGGGGCGTGGGTTCAATCCCTCGTGAGGGAACTAAGATCCCACATGCCGCGTGGCACGGCCAAAAAAAAAAAAAAATTTCCATTATATCCACCAGGGATTTGGGTTTGACGCTCCATAAACATCATCCAAAGTTAAGGGCAAGGAGGAAATCTTCACTAACAGAGAGTCCTTATGAAGCACAGACTTCAACAAATAAGGCACCCAGAGCCCAACATTAGTAACACATCTAAAATAGCATGTTGGATAGTCACTGCATCAGTCTGTACTAGCAAACGACTAGAAACAACCACAGTGTCTGTCAATGAGACTTGTTAAATTAGGGTATACCCATACATATGCACCCATTAAAAAGAATAAGGTGGTGCTATATACTGGTATGGAAAGAGCTCCCCCCCACAAAAAAAATGCAAAAGGCAAAATGCAGAACAATGTGTAAAGCATGCTACCATTTGTGTAACAACAAGTACTTATATTCTCACACACTTGCTTATACATGGCATACTTCTAGAAGGAAACAAACTGGTAACGGTCAATGTACATCTTTGTATATCTTTTGAATTTTGTGCCATATACATATACTGCCTATACCCCAAAGTAATTATTTATTAAATAATTTATTAGGCTTGATTTGGGGAACCTATATGGCAATATTAAGTTGCCCATTTTTAGATTTTACTTATACACAACTGACACCTCGAGAAGCCCCTAATTACTAAAAGCCCTTTGTCAGAAAAATATTCTAGAATGATACCACAGGGTTTTGAAAAAATCAAGGTTGAGAGAAGGGAGTTTAGCATAAGGATGCTCTTTAAATTTCAATTAACACTGGTACTCTAACCTAGTATCAGTTGACTTTGCTCTTTTCTTCTTTAGAAACCAAACTTAATAAGTAACATTTATTAAACACCTACTATGCACCTGACACTAGGCTAAGTACTTTACATAGTTTATGATTCTTACAAGATGAAAACTTGTTCATTTCCAATTTCAGGGAGTAAATTTTGTACATAGAGCTTTTTCCAAATTTATTGTTTATATTATTTAGGATTCCCAGAAATTAAACAACTGAGTCAAAAGATTTGAAGTTTTTTTTACAGGCTGACAAGTTTTCTTAAAAAGAAAATTCTTATTCATTACTGATTGCCCCCATTAGCTCTGGTGACCTATTTTCTACTATTATATTACTTTCCTTCTTTCAATCCAGAGATTTTAAACAAGTGGATTCTCAGTGATAGCCATTTACACCTTCCATCTTTTGTCCCTTGTTGCTACACTTAGACAATATGTATCAGGCCTCCAATTTGTTACTGCCTTTTTGGAATCCAGTCCAGGAAAATACCTGGCTACAATATTTTATGCTGGCCCTACAGCCATTCTATCATGTTGCTAATGGGAAGTTATCCATCTTAAAATCTCCTATACCTTCTCCTAAACAAAGAGATTTAAACAAA
The DNA here is from genome assembly GCF_026419965.1 of Kogia breviceps. Taxonomy (NCBI): domain Eukaryota; kingdom Metazoa; phylum Chordata; class Mammalia; order Artiodactyla; family Physeteridae; genus Kogia; species Kogia breviceps. Next base: position 78,369,409 of record NC_081320.1, on the reverse strand, counting down.
GGTTCAATATTCTCCCCATAGGTTCATCAGAATTAGGTAAACAGTTTCCTTCTATCCAAACTATTTTTGTTTTTTTTCCCTTTTTTTTGGCCACGGTTTGTGGGATCTTAGCTCCCCGACCAGGGATTGAACCCGTGCCCTCGGCAGTGAAAGCATGAAGTCCTAACCACTGGACCTCCAGGGAATTCCCTATTTTTCTGTTTTTTTTCAATTCAAGGTCTCTATATCCTCTAGGAATCTATTCCTGATTTACTCTATTGGTCCTCCCACTTATCCACATTTTTCAAGAATTCACTCTACAGGATACAGTACCTTTTACTCTATTACTGTATACGTTTATTAAACATTATCTTCCTGACTAAGCAGTCAAAGGGTAGGAATTGTTTCTATAGTATAATTGTCAGCTACACATGAAATACCTCATCAAAGTATAGAAGCTCTCTTAACTTATTTCTATTTAACCAACTTACTGGACTAAGTGATGCTGTCCATCTCCATAGTAAAATACACTGAACCATGCCCACCACAAGCTGAATTCTTGAAGATGGCAGACTACACTTTTTAGGAAACTCACACTGTTGCACTCTTCTCCCAGGTTTGTGTGCATAACTAACAAGGGTCAATCATGTTCTCCAACCTATTTATACGAGATGTACAAAGTACTGCCATTACATAATTTAATAAAATATTACATAAACCAATGAAACACAAACACATAATGCAAAAGGTGTTAGTACTAAAATTAGGTGGAATGCTTTGGACTCGAATAAAAACAACTGTCAAATTAGAGGCAGATAAAATGACTGAAGGCTGGAGAAAAAAAAATCATGAAAAAGTGTATCATTATACACTTAATGCCTCAAGAATTAAGATCTTAAATGTCTAAGATCTTACTCTACTTTCAAAAAATCTGAACTGAAATTTGTAAACCGTACGTTATAGGAGTGGTTTGTGGAAGGAAGATACAGAATTCCAATCAAAGAACTCATACTCAGAGCAAAGGCTGACATCAAAATATTACCAAGTTAATAAAGATTGATATTTTCTGAGTTTTAAAAAAAAACTGTACACAACGTCATTTACATTTCCTTACTATGACTCCTATTTTTCATCTACCAGCTAGATAAGAGGGCTTCTACTGTACACACATAAGGGCAGACTGATTTTGCCCTCCAAAGAAAAATTTTAAGCACATCTGAGAGCATTAGAGCAGAGAGTACTACAGCATTAAGGGCAGGGAGGTAATATAGCATTAAGCTGGGTATGAATCCCTGCCCCAAACTTACTTCCCCTGTAACCTTAAGCAAGTTAACCGAATCTCACTTTCCTCCTCTAAAAGTGAGGTATTAAAATTAAACCTACCTCACAGGGTTTTGAGGTTAAATGACAATTCATGTAAAGCATTTAGCATGGTGCCTGGCATATGGTAAGTGCTAAGTAGGATGTGCACTGCCAGCAAAAGACATGCCTATTCTCAGCCCTTACAGAGAAAAAGTATCGATTTTAAGATTAATTTAAGCCCTATCTTGAAAATAATTCATTAGAACACTGGAAGCCATGCAGCATTAGGCAGAGTACTGAATTACTTCTAAGTGGTCATTAACCAAAGGTGGTATCAGAATGCCTTAGAGTTTTTGTCAAATTCAGAAGTCCAGGCTGTATCCCAGTTGAATCAGGCTCTCCAGGGTCCAGGTATGCATCGATATATAGATGTATAACAGAGATATATAACAGAGAGAGATATAATTTATACTTATATTTTTAATATATTTTTATATATATTTATATATGAAAAGTTCCACAAGTGGCTCTGATGTGAATCACTGAAGAAGAACTGTTAAGAAGATAAAATTATTGATGCTTTAATAAAAGACCACCCAGTTAGTACTTACTCAAATATTAAAATATCATTAAAAGACATAGATTAACTTATGAGTTAGTCAAATCACCAAAATAAATTTAATGAAATTAATAGTTGCAAAAACTACTACATAAGCATAAATATTGAGAGCTCAATATTTCCAGGTTTTTCCTATTCAAACCTATAGATCTGCAGATGTATATCAAAACCATCATATCACCTCCCCAAAAGTGTCACTCCTACTGAAATGTTTTTCCTATATTAAAGAGAACTATAAGACACACCTCGTCAGCATTAAATTTCTAACTTTGCCTTCACATGTTTAGCTTGGAGACATGTCTTTAATATATGCTTCCAAAGCAGGGTTTCTCAACCTTAGCTCTACTAACATTTTGAGCTGGGTGATTCTTGGAGATGGGTGGGGCACCCAGGCTGTCCTGCGCATCGTTGAGATATTTAGCAGCATCCCTGGCCATTACCCACTAGATGCCAGTAGAATCCCACCTTACTCCAGTTGTGACAACCAAAATGCTTCTGGACATCGCCAAATGTCCCTTGGGGAAAGGGGGGGACAAAATCACTCCCAGCTGAGAAGCCACTGCTCCACCGAATGTTTATCCTTCCTGGCTCTCTTCAATTTTCTCTTTTCTGAGCTAGTGCATTATCTCAATTTCTTCATACAGGACAAAGTGAGCAGACCCAAAAAAAGGACTAGCTGGTGTGTTTTATCGCGAAAAGAAGCAATATGTTAGCTAGCACAAGTACTTCTCACTTAGCTATCAGCAGCACATTGGTAGAACTGGGTTTGAATGCCCGTTCAAGCACTTACCAGCAGTGTGGTCTTGAGCAAGTCGCTTAACCTCTCGAAATCTGTTTCCTCATCTGCAAAATGGGAATAACAACACCTACTTTGCAGAATTGCTACATTAGAGACAACAGATAAAATAGTTCTGTGCCTGACACATAGTAGAACTGCAATAAATGATAGCTATTATTATATTAATACCATAAAGGTTGATAGCATTGAAGGATATTGTACACCCTCTGCAATGCTTATAAAAGCACTCCAAAATTTACTGTGCAAAAACAAAAACAAAAAAAAAATTTATTGTGTATTAGAATCACTGGTGATGTTTGCTAAAAACTGAAGATGCCCAAATCCTACCCTCCAAGAGGTCCAGGAACAAAGCTAGAAAAACTCGCTGAGATTTTTTAATATTCTACTTGACTCTGGTGTATTTTCACACTGTTGTAAAACTCTGCAGCATTCTAAGACACAAGGAATTAAGTAATACATGAAAACAACTGAACCACATAAAATATTTGTCATATAGAACAAACACTACTGTAAGATAATGATGTTTTAGCAGTTTATTTTGAAGGTCATTTTAAAAACAAAGTTAAAGACAATCTGAGAAAAAAGTGCACAGAATACACTCATTAAATAAGTATGTGATTAAATCAATAAGGGAGATATGTCTTCTTCTGCAACTCCAAAATAAGTTCTGCTGTCCTGATGATTCTTATACTTCCAAAATGGGGGGGGGGGGATCATGGTAATTAAAGTTGCCTCTTAATCATGTAAATCTACAGTGGAAAACAAATTTTTCTGTTCTTCCCAATAAGTCAGTTTCGATCTTCAAACTGTGCCTTGTTTTTTAAAAGATAGGATGCTAGAAATTCAATGGGATTTGGTGGTCTGTAAGGGAAAAGAAATCCAAAATTTAGAAATTTATATTTGAGACGTGTTAATTTAAATGTATTGTCCCATAATGAAAACTTTTTTTTTTTTTTTTTCTTTTGGCCACACCGTGCAGCATGTGGGATCTTAGTTCCCCCACCAGGGATTGAACCTGTCCCCCCTGCAGTGAAAGCACGGAGTCTTAACCACTGGACCACCAGGGAAGTCCCTTAAACATATTTTAAAATTAAGAGGTGGGAGAGAGGGGTTGTTGGAGGAAGGTGGTACAAAATTCCAGTTCTAAGTACTAGGTGTATAATGTACAACATGATGACTATAGCTGACACTGCTGTATGACATACAGGAAAGTTGTTACAAGAGTAGATCCTAAGAGTTCTCACCACAAGAAGAAAATTTTTTTTCTTTTTTTCCTTTTTATTGTGTCTATATATGAGATCATGGATGTTAACTAAACCTGTGTGGTAATCATTTCACAACATACATAAATCAAACCATCATGCTGTACACCTTAAACTTATATAGTGATATATGTAAATTTTTTCTCAAAACTGGAAAAAAAATTTTAATAAAATAAAGAGGTGTTATTTCATATTTATCAGTTTTACATATGTTGTTTTTGCTGATAAAACAGGTCCAAAGATGAAAAGTTGGGGGAAACATCTATTTTAAACCCTACTATAAAAAGGCATATTAAAAAAAAAAAAGGCATATTTAGAATTGATTTACAATGATCTCAAAACATTCTCCTAGCACTTTAAACAGCCTTTTTTTTTAAACAGCCTTTTGAACTAACTAGACAGAGATAATACTTGTTACATAATATTTACAGTTAATTTGATGAATTATTTTGCTAGAATGCCTTACTTAAAAATTTGTATTTACTAATAGAATGTTACTGTAAAACTTCTTCAAATTCTTTTCTTCTAGCATTTAAAGCAATATTTAGAATTTCTGATACACTGGCCTTCTTTAGAGAAAGAACAAAAATGCATAAAAGATGCCCATATTTTAATTGTCAGTAGTAGAGCCAAGACATACCTTGTAGTCAAAAATAAATCCTATTTTATAAATATAACAATCCAAAACAAATATTTGTTTATTCATTTAATTTTTTAACTTAAAACTAAGTAATAAAAATAATTAATTAAAAAATAAAACTAAGTAATACACCTATTCTAAATAACTGAGATATGTTCCATCAAGCTCCTTATCAAGTTATGTCAGTTTACTACAGTGTTCATTATTAGTCTTTGAGAAAAACATAATTTACACCCAATAAATGTTAACTAACGTAACTTACAACATTTTCTTATTGGATTTACTTATGCAAAAAGAATTTTTGTACAGAAAACATGTACAGAAAAGAGAAAAACTGTAATTGTGCTAACAAAGAAATGTAAATTAAAACAACTTAGCAAAAAAAAAGTTTATAACACGCATGCACTTGAGGCTATGATGACACTTGAAGAATTTTAAGGATAAACTTTTGGACAGAAATATGATATTATGTGTCAAACACTATAAAAATAGTCACGTCATTTGAAATAGCAAACCAATTCTTGGGTATTTATCATAAAGTAATTAAACAAAAGCAAAAGGGTATGAAAACAGATAAACTACCTGGTGATCAATAATAACAAAGGAAATTGGTGCTAAATGGTCAACAACAAGAAAATGGCTAAGTTAACTGTGATATTATAATTTCATTTATAATCATGAAGGCTCTGTAAAGATATGAAAGAAGTTTTATCTTATAATTTTAAGTAAAAAGGAGATATAAAATTACATGTATACCATGATTACAAATATACATATCATCTAAGACTAGTAGAAAAATAAGTGTCTGAATTAAGATTATGGCTGACTTGTTTTTAAAAAAAAACTTTAGTATCTATAAATTCCTTATATAGTAAAAAATAACTATACATAACTCATGATATTTCAACTAGGGAAGTTTTTATTTTGCTTTTTCTGGTAACTCCATTTGCAGACACTATTACCTTACCTTTCCTTTGCAAGCACAGCAAGTCCTTGTAATAAGATAGGCACAACTGTCTGATCCAGATAGGCACGAGTTGGCAAAGACTGGAGATCCACTTTCTGTTTTGATGACTTTTCTGCATTAATTTTCTCATTTTCTACTATCCTCTAGTGAATTCAAAAAACATGCATGAATATTAAAAAATAACTAGATTATTTTGAGTGCTAAACCAAAATTAATGGAAATATAAAACTAATAGAAAAGGTAAATCAATGACTAGAAAGTTGACTGAACTGCAAATCTTTCTGCCAAAATAAAATCAGACACATTTCTAAATTTCATTCAAGCATTTTCTGAAGACACCATAATATCTCATTCTTTTAATGTCGTATCCCCAGATCCTACACTTACTTTCTCTCTTTCTTTCTGCCTTTTTAGGAGTAAATACAAGTCCCTTTTCTTTTCTTCATGAGAATACACCTTCTTACAATGTGCTTCAAAAAATCTGGACATGACACTAACTAGCACTGAATCACAGTGAGAAAACTAGTCCTGTTTCAGTTCTTTTATCACAGATAATATCAAGAACAATGTCTCAGTTTGGCACTAACATGTCTTTAACACTTCTGTAACACTTGCTGAACTCCCTTCTTAACAGAGAGCAGGCTTCAGGCTTAGAGACTTCAACTGGCAACAGAATCTAGCTAAAATTTATTACCACTGCTTTGTATTCACTGTTTTCATTTTTATGGTTACCCTCTACGGCAATGAGAATGCTTTTCCATTTGTTTCTTTTCTAAACAAATGCATCTGTGATTTTTTTAAATGAGTAAATTTAAGAAAAAATATAAAGTAAAATTAGCCAAAAAATAGAAGAAATAACTAATACGGGAAAGATCATTAATGTGATATTTAAATGTTTCAGAAATGATGACTTATACTTCCTCCATCTAAGAATCCCCCAAAATCTGGGCCTTTCATATAAATTCACCTGACATCCAGAGCATCAAAAACTACTTTACTGGAAAACTCTGCCTTCTTCTGAAAATCTACCATTTCAGAAATTTAGAAATAAGTGGCTATCTCAAAGACAAAACACTATTAAGAGCACTTTCATTTAAATGAACTTTGTTCCAATCATACTAGAACTGGATATAAATGAGTCAACAATTACAAACAAACAAAAAAATTCTACACTTAATTTTTTTAAGAAAATTTTATTTTGTAAAAACTAAGAAAAAACTTTAAGCATATAACTACAACATACATACCATGCTTTCCAAAAACACTTGCCAGAACTATGTAAGGTAACTTGTCTAGTTTTGCTTGTGATTTTTCGATCTAATTTTTGGACTTAAAAATAATTACCTATACTTATTTAATGTATGAAACAGTTATTTTATTTGCCCATGAATTAAGAAACTTATAATTCACCAGTAAATTTCAACAAATACCCATATATGATAAAAACTAGTCAGTTACATGACATCCCAATACCTTCATTAAGAAACAGCAATGCCTAAGCAACTCTGATAGAACCTACAATAAGCTCCTTGACCAAATCCTCTTATTTATTTCATTTAAACATTTATTGACTATCCACTATGTGCCAATTGCTATGCTTACTTTTAGTAAAGTCAAAATCCTGAATTAATCTAAAAAATATATAGTGATGCCTGAACAACATGACCCTCTGCCCAGCCAAAAATCTGCTTATAACTTACAGTTGGCCCTTTATATAGGCTGTTCCTCCATATCTGTGATTCTGTATCTATAGTTCCATATTCGTGGATTCAAGCAACTGGAAATCGTGTAGGACTACAGTATTTACTACTGAAAAAAAATCCACTTTTAAGTGGACCCATGCAGTTCAAATCTGGGTTGTTCTAGGGTCAAATGTATATCCAACCACACACACACACACACACACACACACACACACACACACACACACACAGATTAAGTTTTTAAGAGTGTAGAACAGTGATCACAAAAATAGGAAAAAATGAGGTGAATCCTATGTTTGCCCCAGCTTACTGCATCCTGCCTAGAGAACTTAAACAACGAAACCCAGGGAGAAGGAACCCAAGCAGAGCCCTGCAGTCTCCAAGTTGAGAAGACAGAGTTGAAAATTCAGGGAGATCAAGAGAACTAGAACTTGCAGAGCAGAGTAGTGAAAAGGAAACTTTCACAGAGAGGAGAGAGTTGCATAGAAAGAGACTAAGAGATTGCCTTCCAGTCTTCAAGTGAGTATTTATCAGAGCATGAGTGTGAGGGAACTCTTCTTCCAAGTGGTTTTTTCTTCTGGCCTTGAGTAGTTCCCTCTTTTCATGTATGGTATAAGGACCTTATAAACAGTATCCTTACATTTCCTCTCTCCTGGTCTTTATACTATTGTTATCATATATTATATTTCTACATGTTATAAATCCTGCAATTGATTATTTTTATTTTTCTTTAAAAAGTCAATTATCTTTTTTATTTTATTTTATTAAATGTTTTTTATTGTTTACTTAACATTATAGTTACTTTATTGCTCTAGAAAATTTAGTTTTTAAAACCATCAGATTACATACATAGCGATAATGAGACTACCCCACCCCCAACAATCAACTGTATATTATGAGGCTTCCCTAACTTGGTAGATAACTATTACAAAATTACAAAAATAGCTGGTTACAGTTGAGCTATCAAGTAGGTGTCACATTTCTGTAGATTGAAAAGTTGAATAAAAAGAAAACTGATGTTACTGATAAGTCGCTGAGTGTATTTGAGAAATCCAAGCTACATGCACACAGAAAATAACTGGTTACAAAAACCGTTATGTTACTCTGTATTAACATTTTGCAATGTTTTACAAAATGTTTTACAAAATGTGTGAGGGAACTACTCAAGGCCAGAAGAAAAAACCACTTGGAAGAAGCAGGAGGCACAATCCCTACAGCTCACACAGGCCAGAAGTAGTTCATGTTCCTGTGACCCAGGATGGGAAAACCTCATAACACATGAAGCACTGGGTAGAATACACAAGAGGAAGAAATTAAGTCTAAACTAAAGGTTGGTCTGGTCCCACTTAAAAAAGCTTAAAGGCAAACCTCAAAAGATAAAATTGTTTCCAAGTAACTTAACCCAGTCCTAGAACATAGCCCAAGAGTATTTGAAGAAATACAAAAATAATCAGTACCCAACAAGGTAACATTCATAATGCCCAGCCTCCAATAAAAATCACCAGACAGGCAAAGAAGCAGAAAAAACTACCCATAATGAAGAGAAAAACCAATTCACAGAAACAGACTCAGAAATGATACAGATAGCATAGGCAGTGCCATTAAACCAGTTATTATAATATATTCCATATGTTCAAGAAGACAGAGGAAAGGATTAAGCTAACAAAATACTTGAAAATATTTGAAGAAATAATGGCTGAAATTTTTTCAAATTTCATGAAAACTCTAAACCCAAAGATCCAAGAAACTCAATGAATCCTAAGCACAAGAAACATTTTTTTAAAAAATTACGCCAAGACACATTATAATCAAGTTATTTAAAACCAGTTATAAAATCTTAAAAGCACAAAGAGAAGACATTAAGTACAGAGGAGCAAAGATAGGAATGATAGCAGACTTTTCAGCAGAAATAATGTCAGCCAGAAGACAGTGGAGCAAATACTCAGCAAAAATATCTCAAAAGCAAAGGCAAAATAATTACCTTTTCAGACATTCAGAACATTAAAGAATTCCTTCCCAGCCGACCTCCACTACAAGAACTGTTAAAGAAAACCCTTCAGGAGGATGGGAAATGATAACAGCTGGATCTACACAAAAGAATGGAGAACCCAGAGATGACAATTACACAGATAAACGTTAAACACTCCTTTCTCGTACTGTTTAAATCTCTTTTAAAAAGATAATTGGACAGAAGTCAAGGGAGCACTTCCGGGTTCAGCAATAACCTGGAGCCGGCTTGGGCCTTGTTCAGCAGGTCCACTTTCACTCTGGTCTTTCGAGAAACCCAGCTGTGCTCTTGGGTGTGCTGGACAGCCTCCCAGACGCGTGTGTAATAAGCCCCCCATGGTGGACACGGCCCCTAACGGCCCCCAAGAGGCGGGCGCAGTGCAATTCATCACGGCCAATAAAACTGGACATGGCAATGTGGCTTTCTCGCTTGTTCATAGTTTACTGCTCTTTGTTCTGCCTCTTCTTGGGTTGCATGAAGTAGCAAGCTTTTCCCAACGTGCTTTGCTGGCAAATGCTCTGGCTAGTGCTCTGAGGCTGCACCAAAGCTTACTACACTTCCAGTTAAGCAGAGCATTACTGGCCCAGGCTTTGTTAGAGGACAGCTGGCATTACCTGTTCTGTTCACTCATCTTTCTCAATTCCTACCCCATTACAATGAGTATTTCCCAGTCCTGTTATTTTCTTCGCTTCATACTGCCACACACACGAAAAAGGTGCCTTGATGCAAAGGGTTCAAATAGTTTACCTCTGCTGAGACCTCTCGGATAAATTCAGCGCTAATCAACAGAATATTCTGAAATCATTGCTTGTCATGAAATATTCTTGAAGCCTGCTACAGTTTTAATGCTTTTTAGGGGTCAAGGAAGTTTGCTCCAGCCTTTCATATACCATAGATTCCTTACTGTTCGATACTCCTCTAGAAGAAATCCATATTATTGGACCTGTTTAATGAACGGAGGATTGTTGTTGAACATCTAAAAATGAAACCTGCTTGCCCACTGTTTGTGAGAAGACTTCGTCTCCAGAGCATTGTCTTTATAAGCAGACTGGCACCAACAGTTGCATAGTTTAACATCCAGCTAAGTTATGTGTAATATAAATAAGCACTGTTAGCTGCTGGTACTTCTGCTAGGGATGGTTAATTCCAGGTGTAAAACTGACCTCACTGCAATTTACATAATTTACATAAATGCATCTCAAAAGAAAAATAATCATTTTCCTGGCATGTTAAATCAAGTCTTTTAAACACTTTCTGAGAAACTTTATTGTAATGTGTTGTTAATAGTTAAGGAAATTTAAATCCTGTGATAAATGTACCAAAAATTCTTTATTAGACGCTGCTGTGCCTTTATCATGAAGTACCTTTATTTCTCTTGAAAAAATAGCGCTAAAATTCGTTTTCATCTAATTAGTAACCTGAATTTATATCTGGCATGAGTTCATTATGGTAATATTAACATGTAAATTCAGTATATTTTGAGACAGTATTCTTTTGCCATTCAGTAATTTTGGTTAATGATTTTAACAAAAACACTTCCCACTATTTAATTTCAAATTGATTTTGTGCTGCTTTGTTAGGACAGATTTATTTTGGATGTACTATTATAATAGGAATTCTATATGTATCTTATGCTACAATCTTCCAAAATTTTATTTTCATAATTACTTCTGTGGCTTTGAATATTTTTTTAAAAAGGCCCAACTGTAAGACTGTTAGCCAATTGGGTTAAATACTTGTGGTCACCTAAGCGTTTTACATCAAAGAGCAGTAGTCAGACAGTTTTCCTTTCAGAGACACATTGAGTAACATTTCTCAAATAGGAAATCCTTCTTTTAGAAATGTGCACACATAGGTTTTAGTATTATTGTAGTTTACACAATTACTTAGATCAGATTCTTGACTGCCAGTTTTCTCAGTTTCTTAGGCTTGAATTTTCATAGACAATTGCAGCAGTTCAGATGCTTTCTGAAAGGAATGTAACTGAAGACTGAGCATGTGACTAAACTTGGTATCTGTTCTGAAATATTGAAGACTATACATACTTACCCAACAAATATGATTTAAAAGATTAAACAGAAAGGTTTATATAGGTAAGGTTATTGATTAGGAATGGGGCCAGAGGAGGAGTTGTGGGGGAAATAGTGTGCATTTCAATGTTGTAATGCACTGATAAATTTGGGAGAACTGGATGTGTTATGCAACTGTGATTTGAGTTGTATAATATGTTAAATACGTTTGTTGAGCTTCCATCAACTCCTTTATAAAATTCATTCTGATCTTTATTATTGTTGCATGATTGGAAATGTTTAAAACATGGCAAAATGTTAATACAGAGTAACATAATGGTTTTTGTAACCAGTTGTTTTCTGTGTGCATGTAGCTTGGATTTCTCAAATACACTCAGCAACTTATCAGTAACATCAGTTTTCTTTTTATTCAACTTTTCAATCTACAGAAATGTGACACCTACTTGATAGCTCAACTGTAACCAGCTATTTTTGTAATTTTGTAATAGTTATCTACCAAGTTAGGGAAGCCTCATAATATACAGTTGATTGTTGGGGGTGGGGTAGTCTCATTATCGCTATGTATGTAATCTGATGGTTTTAAAAACTAAATTTTCTAGAGCAATAAAGTAACTATAATGTTAAGTAAACAATAAAAAACATTTAATAAAATAAAATTAAAAAGATAATTGACTTTTTAAAGAAAAATAAAAATAATCAATTGCAGAGTTTATAACATATGTAGAAATATAATATATGATAACAATAGAATAAAGACCAGGAGAGAGGAAATGGAAGGATACTGTTTATAAGGTCCTTATATCATACGTGAAAAGATATGATACCACCTGAAGGTAAATTGTGGGAAGTTAAACTTCCATACGATAAGTCCTAAAGCAACCACCTAAAAAAACTATACGTCAGCAATGGAAATAAAATGGAATTCTAAGACAAAAAGCAGCAGCAGCAGCTGTAGAGTAGTGGTTTCCAGACTCTGAGATATCACGAACAAGTACATTAAAAATAAAATAATACAATGAATGAAGGGACTAACGTAGGGTTGTTAACTCTATTTTACCAAGTAAAAACTTACAAACAAACAAGCATAATTATTATTTTACTATCACCATAACTCATAAAAGAACGGGCATTTTAAAATTATGGAAGCAAGAAAACCAATCACCAAATAATGTATCATCAGTACTCACTCCACTCTCATTTTTTTTTCTCACTTTACCATGGAAATTGGTCTGAGGGTTTGAAAAAAAAAGCATTTGGTATCATTGCTCTACAGTTTTATGGCTCTGCCTCCGTACACAAGCACCATCAAGAAAAGACTGCTGCTGATGCCTAAAAAGAAATCTCTTAAATGATAAGTGGCATAGAGTATCTTCACCTGATTCAGCATCGCAGTTCAATTAAAAACTGCATTATGAAAAGACTCAGATTTTCTTAACCCTGATATCAAACCAACAAACATTCCTAGCAATTTTATAGGCACAGAGTAGTCACTCCACATGCCAGGGAACTCTAGCAGTTGGTCAAGATCAGCAATACAATTTAATTCCACCTCAAAAATGTCAGCCTGGGGCTTCTCTGGTGGCGCAGTGGTTGAGAGTCCGCCTGCCGATGCAGGGGACACGGGTTCGTGCCCCGGTCCGGGAGGATCCCACATGCCGCGGAGCAGCTGGGCCCGTGAGCCGTGGCCGCTGAGCCTGCGCGTCCGGAGCCTGTGCTCCGCAGCGGGAGAGGCCGCAACAGTGAGAGGCCCGCGTACCGCAAAAAAAAAAAAAGTCAACCTGCTTAGGTTTACCACACAGCTCTCCACTTACTTCCTGGTGACCTTAGAAAAGTTACTCAAATTCTCTGAGCCTTGCAAGACTGAAAATACATGGAAGTTACTGAGGAGTGTGCCTGGCACATGGTAAAAAGACTAAAATTAGCAGCTATTACTATTATTATTCTACTCGGAAATGCTCCTGCCCTCATTTATCCAAACTTAATTATTGATGATGTCTTCCCCCCACCACCACCCCTCGTAAAACACCCACATCTCTTCCAGGAACTCTGTTTTCCTAACCAATCCCACCTAGCTCTGGGTGGGAAACTGAATTCAGACTCAACCATGTAAGGCAAAAACAGTGTCTACTACCTATTATAGCTTCCAATGGCAATGGCACCTACTACGTAACTCTGCAAAGATATCAACATTTACTAAATGTTGACTTCACCAGCACACTATTCTGCTACAAATACAATGGGCTTCTTAATTATGACGTGCAGTTTTTCCAATGCAGTATCCCAACAGAGCATTAGTAGCCACAAAGCAAAAGGATTCTGAGTCTCCATCAGTAATGTATGTTTGTTTCTCTGTATCATTTTCAAACTTCAACCTCTCGACTCAGCTGATGTGTACGTCTGCATACCACGAAGTATTAGTACCGCTAATAAAACAAGTTGCCCATAATTTGATACTATTTCGTTCGTGACGATAAAGTTTTCCCTTGTGCAAAGCAACCTAGTAAAAATGAAACCCAAGTTTTCTCCAGTTCGTAAGAGACGCAAAGATACGGCATAGGAACTGGGCAAGTTACCTCGACGTTGTCTGTGAGACCGTACTCAGAGTGGGGATTTTCTGCAACCTAGAAAACAAAACACCGGTCACAGAAACATCAGCCACTCTTCCTTGCTTCACACCGCCACCCTGAATCCAGGGCCTTCTGGTACCTGCGTCTGTCCCTCCAGCATCTGCTCTGGTTCCATGGTGGACCCTGCAAGTCACAGTCCCCGGATACCAGTCTTGGAAAACAAGAAAAACCGTGAGTTACCCGGGAGATTTCAAGACGAAGACACCAGGATGGAGTCCAGCCCAGCCCCGACCCCGCCCCTCACCCCCACCTGGGCGCGGAGCACCCCGAGCAGTAGAGGAACAGAGTGGGACAGTCCACGACCGGGCGCCCGCATCAGGTCCGGAAGCTCCGCCGTACTCCCAAGAACCTAGAAGAGTTAGAGAAAAGGGGAAAGGGAGCTGATTACCCGCGCCCAAGCCGTTCGTTCCTAAGAGCCCTGCACCGTGCCACCAACTCCCAGCACAAACCGCTTCCGCCGTAAGTGACGGATGTCGCACTACTGCCGCGCCTGCGCAGAACTGCCAGCGGGGGCCGGGCTGGGAGGGATCCAGCCCGGCCCTGATTCTACGATACTCTTTGTGGTAAGCAGTGACCTGGGCAAGTTGTGGCTTCGGGGTCTGCCAAAGACTCGTTCCTCGACCTGCCTACCCAGAGCAGGCGCCACCCCAGCTGCAGACCCAGTGACTAGGCCAGCCGGCGGAGGTTCGGCCTGGCCACCCCTCCGTGCTGCCTGAAATCTGCCGAAGCTCTTCTTCGCGGAACCGAAACCACTTGCTGGATAGTTCTTACTAGAAAATCACAGACCCAAACTCAACTGTCCACGAAAGAATGTCAATGTTTTACTCTAAAGCCAAAGTGGGGAAGAAGCAATGTTTTAGGGTTTCGTAGTAAGCTTTTATTCAAGCCCTTAAGTATGTGAACATGCCACGTTAGTGCTACCTTACATTTGTATCAAGATTAGCAATATGCAACTGGCTTTCCAAACCGTGATACTATTGATACTACTGTATTTGTAAAAATACATAAGACAATTTGCCTCCTACACACTTTTGTAAATACCAAACAGGATCTAGTAAATCGGATTGTTGTTGTAATTCCAATAAATTCCTTTTATTTTAATGTAAATATAAGTGATACACTCATTAAAGTGCCTGCCTTTGATTCAGTAATCCCATTTGTAGTTGCACTTGGTAATATGAAAATATTTTAACTTCATATAAAATATTTGGAGGCTAAATTATGGCATATCAATATACTAGAATAAAGCCATAACTCTAAAAATGCAGAAATATTTGTGATCATAATATTAACGTGTTTGGTTTTTTTTTTAATTTATTTTATTTTTTTTTTGCTGTACGCAGGCCTCTTACTGCTGTGGCCTATCCCTTTGCGGAGCACAGGCTTCGGACGCACAGGCTCAGCGGCCATGACCCACGGGCCCAGCCGCTCCGCGGCATGTGGGATCTTCCCGAACCAGGGCACGAACCCGCGTCCCCTGCATCGGCAGGCAGACTCTCAACCACTGCGCCACCAGGGAAGCCCCTAACGTGTTTGTATTTTAAGGCCACGCTGTGCGGCATGCGGAATCTTAGTTCCCCAACCAGGGATCAAACCCGTGCCCCCTGTGTTGGGAGTGTGGAGTCTTAACCACTGGACCACCAGGGAAGTCCCAAGGTTTTTTTTTTAAGGTAGAATACAACGTCATTTTACTACTCCGTTAAAACTACATGGCTAAAAATCTAAAGTAAATAAAATTTGTTTAGGAGCCAGACTTGTGGATACATTTTTAAAGTTTTATTTTATAACGTATACTTGATTGGGACTTCCCTGGTGGTGTGGCACAGTGGTTAAGAATCCCCCTGCCAATGCAGGGGACACAGTTTACATCCCTAGTCCAGAAAGATCCCACGTGCCACGGAACAACTAAGCCTGAAAGCCACAACTACTGAGCCTGCATGCTGCAACTACTGGAGCCTGTGCACCTAGAGCCCATGTTCCAAAACGAGAAGGCACCGCAATGAGAAGCCCGCGCACCACAACGAAGAGTAGCCCCCACTTGCCACAACTGGAGAAAGCCTGCACACAGCAGTGAAGACCCAACACGGCCAAAACTTAAAAAAAAAAAAATCGGCTTATATGATGTATGCTTGATTAGCATTGTGATTGGTGACAGCTTTTTCATGTAGAACTGTTGCGAAGATGTGGATGCGTATGTACAGGATATAGAATTTTTCATGCAGAATTGATGCAAAGTTGTGGATGCTTATGTACAGGATATAGAAACTGACCAGTACATATATTGATTCAAGTTAAGATTAAATGCTTTTCAGGAATGGAAAATAACAGAAAGTAAAACCAGAGAATGATTGGGAAAACTTGAGAGTTATGTGGATCATTATTATATATCCATACATTTCCCAATACATAGTAGACACGCCATAAAAACTTCCAAATTAAAAAAAATAAAAATAAAAAAACAGGGGCTTCCCTGGTGGCGCAGTGGTTGAGAATCTGCCTGCTAATGCAGGGGACATGGGTTCGAGCCCTGGTCTGGGAGGATACCACATGCCGCGGAGCAACTAGGCCCGTGAGCCACAACTACTGAGCCTGCGTGTCTGCAGCCTGTGCTCCACAGCAAGCGAGGCCACGATAGTGAGAGGCCGACGCACCGCGAGGAAGAGTGGCCCCTGCTTGCCACAACTAGAGAAAGCCCTCGCACAGAAACGAAGACCCAACACAGCAAAAATAAATTAAAAATAAAATTAATAAACTCCTACCCCCAACATCTTCTTTAAAAAAAAACAAAAAACAAAACAAAAACAAAAAAGTCTTCCAGAAAGTAACTGAGAGCTGCTAATTTACATTTTCTAAGTACTGACAGTATTAGTAAAGTAGGAAGCTAGACTGTGAGCTCCTTCAGGACAGAGAATTTGTTTTATGTATCTTTATGCTTCACATGGTGCCTGGTACATCATAGGTACACAACATATATTGAGTTGATTCACAGTTAAAACTGGAATTTAATTAAGACACTGACACTACTGAAGAAAAAGGACAGAATGTAAAAATGATTACTGAAGGAAACAGCACAGATTAATTAACTATAGGCCAGGTTTCTCTCAATCAAAAAAAATAGTTATCAGTGTGGTTTACAAAAAAGCTTCGATAAAGTTTTTACATTTATAACATTAATTGAAAGATTCAGGGAAAAAGCCATAGCAGCAGAGAGCTGAGCAAAAGTAAATAAAAGTAAATAACAGCTAGAAATGATAGAAACAAAGTAGCAAGAAAGTTATAGGAAGTATAAAATTCAAAATTAATTCAAAATACTGTAGAATGTTTTGATATGAAATTAAAAATTCTAGAGTATGGCATAGAAAACAAACTTATGTTTACCAAAAGGGAAAGGGGGGGAGATAAATTAGGAGTTTGAAATTAACATATACACACTACTATATATAAAACAGATAACCAACAAGGACCTACTGTATAGCACAAGGAACTATACTCAATATTTTTAATAACCTGTAAGGGAAAAGAATCCGAAAAAAAAAAAAATATATATATATATATATATATATATACACATAGGTATATACATATATCTGAATCACTTTGCTGTACACCTGAAACTAACACAACATTGTAAATCAACTATACTTCAATAAAAATATTAAGATAAAAAGATGGCTCTGAAAACCATCATTATGACAGAAATTTGCAATATTGTGTACTATTTTTTTGTTGTTGTTAGTTTCTGCTTTATATCTTGTGTACTGTCTAGAGTGGGATAAATTAAAAGAATGAGAATAACATTAAGCTCTTGTTTGGACTTGTAATACCAAACTTTGTTCAGTACTCCTCTCATCTACTTCTACTATGTCTATTTATTATGGTACTTACCTCATCCTGCCTTATATTTTGTTTACAGTTAAACACAATTAGAGTTTTTAGTTCTTCAAAGGCAAAGATCTTATATTCATCTTTTCATTTTTTGTTTCTTATATTTGATAAATATGTTTTCAAAAGAAGTGAATTTATAGGGAAAGCAAGCAGTTGCACCAAAGTACTAGTCTCTAGCCTTCCTTACTTGGGGTTTTAGGGAGATAGTGGTTATAGATTCTAGAACCAGAATTCTAGAATCTAGAATAATTTTGCACTGTTCTAGACCCCCTTTTTACAGACATGATGCAAATTCTGTTAATAAAATATTAACCTATTTAGACAGGCAATACCTATTTAGGAATAATACAATATGTGTAGTAGAGAAATACTTGATTTGGGATTAGTTAAGTATTAAAACCTGGTTCCTTCATTTGTTTGCCATGTGGAATTAAGCAAATAGTTTAACACTTCTGAGCTTCATGTTTTTTCACATATATAATTAGCATAACAATTCTTCACAGAGAGAATCAAATGAGATTAGATAGATGAAACTGCTTTGTAAACAAAAGTTATATAAATCTAAGTGAAACCTAAGTACTTCATTATTGTGATATTGTTCTACCTGTTGTTTCTAATCTGTTTTTTTCTTTTAAATAATTTGTGGGAGAGAAAGTGCTCAAAGAAGTAAAGAACATGATCCAGCACACAAACACACACACACACACACACACACACACACACACACGTGTGTTTGCAGAGAAATACGTAGAATTTATTGAGTGTAAATGGACCCTCTGAACGCAGTTCGTGTGGAGGGACACCAACCACCTTCAAGAAGACCTAAAAATATATATTCCAGGTTTGGTAAATCACTTTCCAAGGATGTATTTTTTGTTGCCTAATATAGGAAGACAACTACTCCACCTGTAGTTTCCTTGTCTTCACTACCAAACTCCATGCCCAGGCACACTTACCACCATCCCCAAGGAACATACCAAATGGGTTTTTCAAAGACATGAATACAGGGACTTCCCTGATGGTCCAGTGGTTAAGACTCTGTGCTTCCACTGCAGGGGACACGGGTTCGATCCCTGGTCCTGGAATTAAGATCCCACATGCTGTGTGGCATGGCCAAAAAAAAAAAAAAAAGACATGAATAAAGTGTATTCTTCTGATTTTTATGATACAGACATATCTCAGCAATGAGAATAATAAAAATGAAGGAAAAGGCTAACCTTAATATCACTTCCCATCCCAAAATTGTCAATTACTTCAGCCGTTTTTCATAAGAGCCTATATTTAGATTTCTTTTCCATATTCCAGGAGGGAAAGCATCACTTCTCATGGGTCTATCCATGAGAAAAAAGTCTGAAATTTTCTTTCACCTATCCAACTCGAACCAGTTATTTCGCTAAGGCAGATGTCATGTGCTGATTGCCACAAACCTAAATTACTGCCTTCCCTGAACAATGATGAAGATGTGACCTGGTGGTAGTTAATACCACCTAAATTGCATGACTGCTATGCAATGGGACAGGATGGGTTTCACAAGGGAAAACCTTAGAATGGCTAGGAAGAGGGAAGAAAGGGGATGGATTCTGAGTAGTGAGTCAAAAAATGTTCACTATCATGTATTATGTAAAGAGTTCATACTCAGTATGAGCTTACCACAAAAGAGATAAAATAAAATGGAATGTTCACTTTGACACACTAATTCTACTTCTGTGATTTTAATCCCATAAAAATACAAAAATGTACACGGGTACAAAGATACTGTACCACAGTTTTTAGTAGAAAGAGATTGGGAATAGATTAAATTATGATATCTCAATACAATGGACTACTGTGTAGCCATTGAAAAGAATGAGGTAGATTTATAGGTACTGGCATGTAAAAACATTCACAACCTAATTTCATCTGAAAAATGCATGTTGTAAGAAAATTTGTGTAGTGAGATTCTTTTTTTTTTTTTTTTTTGCATGTATATACTAGTATATGCATAGGAAAAAGCCTGGAGAGATATACAACAAACTATAAATATGGTTACCTGTGGAGCGGGAAAATGGGGAAGGGAAGTCTTTGCTTTTTGCAAACTTTTATATTGTTTGAACTTTTTTTTTTTTTACCGAAAGCATGAATTTATTTTAAAATTAAAAGGCCAGGGACTTCCCTGGTGGTCCAGTGGTTAAGACTCTGTGCTTCCACTGCTGGGGGCATGGGTTCGATCCCTGGTTAGGGAACGAAGATCCCAAGTGGCATGGTCCCCCCCCAAAAAAGACCAAAATATTTAGATAAATTTTTTAAATTGGAAAATATGTCACCTTATTATTTGTAACACAGGCAATAAAGGGGAAGAATATTTATATGAGTAGTGAGTCTAATTGGTTGTATGACAGCATTAAAAGAAAAATCTTCCAGTTTATTCTTCCCTTTACCCGCGTATTTATGAGGCATATGCAGAAAAGAGTTAACATAGCAGGCCTGAGACTGCTGGCCTTAGGAAGGCCTGCTTGCAAGATTGGCTGGTATCTAGGAATTTGAATGATAAACAGTTCCTTACACTGATATAAAACTTTCCCTAAATGATGAGAGTGACTCACTGGGCCTAAAATGTTTGTGCAAAAAATATGGTTTATGTTAAGCACATGCTTTCCTTCTAGGAGTCTGGACTTTTAGTATGTATTAGGCAGAGCGTGCCTACATGATCAGCAGGACTGAATTTCTTATGAGTGTCCCTGGCAGACAACATTTCACACATGTTGTCAGATCTCAATGCTGGAAGAATTGTGTCCTGTGTGACTCCACTGAGAGAAGACTCTTGGAAGTTGATGCCGGGTTTCATTCAGACTTTGTTCCATGTGCCTTTTCCCTTTGCTGATTTTGCTTTGTATCCTTTTGCTGTCATAAATCATAGCTGTGAGTATGACTATATGCTGAGCTCTGTGACTCCTAGCAAATCACCAAATCTGGGGGTTAACTTCGGGATCTTAAACTCTTGGAGAGCTTAAGATAAATATAAATTACAGTGCCTGCCCTCATAAATTTGTATTCTAGTTCAGCTCGATCATACATACATATGTCATACATTTAAATGACAAAAAGATAACTGATTAAAGGTTAAGATGAATGATATAGAGCACAAATTCTGAAGGAGTTCAGATGAGGTTGAGATAAATATAAGCAGGTATCCTTGGAGCAGTTTGGATAAAAGAATAATTATTTAAGCAAAGCAGGGAGGAATGGGGTGGAGGGGACATAATACAGACTGAAACACTAACAAAGAAATTAAAGGAAGGAATTCATTTAATATCCAGTATTAACTGACTCTGCTTACGCTTCCATAGCCTCACAGCTTTAAAAATTGAGCTGAGCAAATTAGGTAACAATTTATACGGTTACACCTAATACTATTTCAAAAACACGAGCTCATTCACACTTTCACTAGTAACAAATCCTCTGTAAACTAGAGAATCTCAAACTAGTGCCTCAGTTTTGTTTTGGTTTGTTTGTTTTAAAATTTTGAGGCAGAATCTCCTCAGCAATAAATTTCACATAAAAATTCAGAATTCTGGTTTCTCTTGATATGCTTTAATCTTTGGCAACAGAGGCCACACATTTCTGAAAGGCAAAAATCAGCGGGAGCTAAGTAACAGCTGTCCCATTTAATAAGGGAAAGCTACTCTCCAATTTCTCAAAATCTTTATTATTCACATCATATATACATTTTTGAATTCCACACCCACACATGGAACTCATATACGTTATATCTCTGACCACTGTGTCTCGTTATTTGAGTCTTTTAGTCATTGTATTAGACTGTAAACTTGCTCTTATTCCCTACTATATCCTGGCAACTTACTCATCAGCTGGCACGTTGTCTGTGCTTACTATCTATTTGTTGAACAAATGAATGATTAATGTATGTCACAATGTGAACTCAATATGGGGAAATGATTAATTGTCCGCAACGATGTTTTTGCTTATTAACACATCTATAGGATAATAATTCCCTAATTGTTACTCTACTCTTCCCATTCCCTACCTCCAACCATGCCTTCTGTTTCTCTCTTTTAAGTGTTCTGCCTTTTTCAAAATCAGTCATCTCTTCTCTTGGTTCTAGGTGCTCCACTTTATTTTCCTTTTTTTTTTAATTGAAAAGAAGTCCTTAATAAGTGTCATTGGTCCCTACTTCAAATAATTCAGCATCTCTCAAACTGAAGGTTTGAGGAGTTCCTTTGAAGAGAAGGAGAGCTAAAATATCCAAAAAAACTATTTAGCGGTAGTCACTTTCTAAATAAATTAATGGGTTAAAGTGATAAAGTGACCAAATGTCCTGGATTAGTTAGCTCAGTACTCAGCTCCTCCTTTTTGTCCTGGTGAAACTGGACCAGATTCCCTTCAAGATTAAGTGTCCTGCAAGTTCTTGCCATCTGAAAACTGGGAGGCTGTCATACTGTAGGTTAAATGGCTGAGAAGGTTAGGATCTTCAGTCCAGGGAGATTATAAAGCCAGTGTAATATCCAGGCACTATTTTTCTTGAGACAAATTTTAAAAGATGTTAATTCAGAAAATGGATTTGACTGGGATATAATTCCAAGGGGCAGAAGATATGGACTGAGATTATTAAAAATTGAGATCCTAGTAGAGTCTGAATTCTGGAATGACACTGTACATGTAAGAGAGAAAAACAAATAAAATTATTGAGCCCTCTTACATTGCAGGTATTATGCAGGAGGTTTTAGGTGTATTCTTTCATTTTGTAATTTAATTCTTATTCCACCCATTTTACAGATGAGTTAATTAAAGAACTTGCAGAACTTTTTTGCAGAACCAAAATACCAACCCCAGTCTTTCTGACTCTCAAGCCCATATTTTTACCAAACAAAAAAATGGCAAAGGTACAGAAAAGCAGTTGATATTAACAACTGGACAGCAGGGACTTAGCAAGTGAGAGGCCAGGAGCCAGAAACTCAATACCTGGATGCTCAGGAATGAAAGATCACTCTTGTTCCAGGGGCTAATGATATATTTATTTCATGACTAATAAAATATTAGCAGTCTATGTAAAAATGTTTTTCTTTGGAAGCCTAGATTTTAACCTTAAAACCCTAAAGTAGTGTGTGTCATTAACTAATATGTGATGTTGGGCAAGTAACAGACTGTTAGAGCCTCAAATTCCTTATTTAAAAAAATGGAGACCATAATGCTTAACTCAAATAGTGATGCTTGACTACAACAGTAAAAGTTAACCTGCTTAGCCTAGAATATGGGTTCAATAAATGTTAGCTAGTAGTAGTAGTGGTCATCATCATCCTCATTGTTGCTGTTGTCTCCTTAAACTTACATTAATTTACCTCATGATTGAAACTAGGAATGTTTTTATGACTCAGCAAAGTGACCGGGAAATGCTTTTTTAGATGAGCAATCCATCTTAAGTTCTAATCTGAAATTGAGGTAAAAGGAAATTCTGCATATAATCACTGTGGTAGATTACTTGCAAAGACAGCCACAATAATTTCTTCCATCCCTACATATACACCTCTTTGCAATGTGACTTTGCTACTCCTCCATAAGGATGTAGAATTTATTTTCCCATCTCTTATGTTGGAGCTGGCCATGTGACTTGCTTTGACAAAAGAATGCAGCAGAAATTACATCGTGCAACTTTGAAGTTTAGGCTTCAAGAGCCCTTGCATCTTCCGACTCATGCTCTCTTGGGAGCCAGATGCTATATAAAGAAGTCTGGAATACCCTGCTGGAGATACATGCCCCAGCCAATAGCCACCACCAGCATCTGGACATGTGAATGAAGATAACTAGGCCACTCAGTCCTGGTCAAGCCTACAGCAGATTTTACTGCAATCACATAAATGAACCCAGGCAAGGCCAGCAGAAGGACCACACAGCCAAACTCAGCCCAAATTGCTGACTCACAACTGTGAGTAAATAAATGGCTGTTATCTTAAGTCAGTATGTTTTTGAGTGGTTTATTACACAGCAACAGAAATCTACAACAATCACCATGTTTGAGTCATTTTTCAAATTATTAATATTTATTAAATGAGCACCATAAGCAAGGCATAGGGCTGGGTGCAGAAAGTGAGCCAAAATATGTAAAGCTTGGCCACTGTCTTGAAGTGAGTTTATAATCTATATCAGGAGGTGATAAAGTATTTAAATAACAATAACACAAGACAATATATTAGAAGAGCCATAGAGTAACACAACCATATTGTCGTAAGAGTTTAAAAATGGGATCATTTCTGCTGCAGGTGATAAGGGAAGGAGCTATCAAGAAGATAATATTAGAGTTAAGCCTTGAAGGATTTTGACAGTGGAGTAGGAGGAAAAGAAATTGTAAGGGAAAGAAAAATGACCTGAGGATAACTGTGGTCTTGGTAAAGAGCAAAGAGTGCTCAGAAACTTGCCAATACTTTTTGTTGGATTATAGTATATATGTAGATGTGGGAGAACAATTCTTCAACAAATATCAAGTCGCGACTTCATTCCAGGCACTGCCTACTACTATGTTATTATGTATTGATGATAGATGTGGAAGCTGAACTACAGATGTGAAGGCCAAGTCACTAGCCCAAGTTCACAGAAAGTGGGGGAGCAGGGGTTTGAATGGAACCAGTTGGACTCTAGAGCCACTCTACTACTGGGCAGTGTCTTGGCTAAGTTAAAAAGTTAGTTACTTAAGGAAAAACAAACAAACAAAAAGGCTGGCACCAAACTAAATACCCATTTAACAGCTGCAGTGAAAACAAATCAACAAGGAGGAAATTCAAACACTTAATATTGAGCAGAAACATCAAATTAAGAAGAATAAATGCAGGGACTTCCCTGGTGGCGCAGTGGTTAAGAATCTGCCTTGCAATGCAGGGGACACGGGTTCAAGCTCTGGTCCGCGAAGATCCCACATGCCGTGGAGCAACTAAGCCCATGCACCACAACTACTGAGCCTGTGCCCTAGAGCCCACGAGCCACAACTACTGAGCCCATGTGCTACAACTACTGAAGCCTGCGTGCCTAGAACCCATGTTCTGCAACGAGAGAAGCCACCGCAATGAGAAAGCCGTGTGCAGCAGTGAAGACCCAACACAGCCTAAATAAATTAATTTTTTAAAAAAAGAATACATGCAGTATGATTATATTTGCGTAAGGTAAAAACCAGGCAACTATACAGTATATTTACATATGTTAATGTATACACAAAACTAAAATGAAAAGAAAAAAATGATGAGTACAAAATTCAGGATAAATTTCCTGGAGGTCCAGTGATTAAGACTCTGCACTTCCACTGCAAGGGTCACAGGTTTGATCCCTGGTCGGGGAACTAACATCCCGCAGGCTGCGGTGGGTGGGGGGCGGGGGGCCAAAAAAAAAAGCCACCAAATTTCAGGATAGTGGCTTTCTCTAGAGGGGGAGAAAAGAGTTTGAGTTAGGGAGGGGCTCACAGAGTGCTTCAAGGAACTGGTTACATTAGTTTTTCTTAAAATAGATGCTGTTTATTTTATCATTTTTCTTTAAATTATATATATGTTACACAGTTGTTCCTTAGTTTCCTGGGGGTGTGGGGTAGGTTCCAGGAACCCCCCCCCAATACCAAAAGCCAGGATGCTCAAGCCTGTTACATAAAATGACATAGTTTTTGCATATAACCTACTCACATCCTACCATACACCTGAAATCATCTCTAGATTACTTACAACGCCTAATACAATGTAAGTGCTGTGTAAATAGTTGCAGGCCATGTGGCAAATTCAAGTTTTGCTTTTTGTAACTTTCCGGAATTTTTTTCCAAATATTTTCCATCTGCTGTTGATTGAATTCCGATGCAGAACAACGGATACGGAGGGCCCATTGTATACATCTTGTTTACATGTATAAATCTAATAGATTTCACACAACAACAAAAAGTACCACAGGGTTCAAAAGAGGGAAGTTAGGAATTGAAATGAATCAGATGTGGAAGAGAGAAAGCATTTCGAATGAGGAACTGGCCGAGCCACAGAGGCAGGAAAAGGGGTGGGGAACAGTAAGAAGGAAACGGGGAGTAAGTCATTTTTGCAGTAGTCTACATTTGTAAGGGAGTAGTGGCGGGGGGTGGGGGGGTGGGGGAAAGCTAGATAAAGTTGTGGCCAGAATGTGGAGAGTCTTGGGAGCACTTGTAAACCTCACACTGTTAAACAATGGGGTCTTTACTTCAATTAGTATTCCTTAGTTTGGGGCAACAAGAAACAATTACGGCTATTCCAAGTAAAAAGAGAAAGAGAAGAGAAAAAAAGATTGGGAGATAGTAGCAGAGAGAAAAAGAGAGAAGGAGGGAAGGAGAAACAGCAGCAGAAAAATAGAGAAATAGACTGAATAGTTTTGGGGTAGGTTATCAAGTAAGTGACCAGTCCAGGAACCTGGTAGTTCTGGGGATCTCAATGAAATAAACTGATAGAGCAGCTCTTTAGAACACTCAATTTTTACTACCTTCTACCCCAGTGTGTTTCCATCCAAGATTCCAGTTTCTAGGAGAGTGTGGTTAACCTAGTGCTTCCACCTCTGTGATCTGGGAAGCAGGGTTCTGTGCTTGCAGCACATGAGAATGCAGGAAGCGAAGTCGAGTAGAATTAAAAAAAAAAAAAAGGCCCAGTCTGAATTGCTCAGGAAGTATGGGATTACTGAGCAAAACCTAAGGTTTCCCTTATTCAAACATTAGTTCTTCAGATTAGACATGTAAACACGTACTAATTTAATTAAATCTCTGGAACTGATGATTTCATCACGAGCTAACAGTTTCGTTTTCGGTGACCTTAAGTTTTTGTATGCCTCTACAACTGCTGTCCTCTCATAATAATTACTAGATTGGGACCCATTACTTCTGTGATGGAACTCAGATTAACCATCCTTTGAGGAAGACTGGCAGAAAATGCTGAAAGAAATATAAGAAAACTATGACACCGTAAGATGGCCGAGAACTAGCCGAGCGACCCCAAGCTGCAGCGGTCCCTCCAGTGAGTTGATAGCCTAAGTTCCCTGCTAAAGAGCTCCCAGGGTCAGCGAAGTCGACTGAGCGACCGATCCCTAAGGCAGACGTAGGCCGAACTGCACACTGGGAAATGTAGTTCCGAGGGGAAGGGACGGAGTGATGTGAGCCGCACACGCGCACTAAGAGCTCAGGGCAACAAAGACGGCGGCGTGCGCGCAAGCGCCTGAGAAAGACTCGGGAGGGCGTGCGCGTACGCGTGCGCGCTCGGCCGCGGTTCTGAGCTACCAAGCGGCTGGGAGGACAGAGAGGGAGGGGCAGGAGCCACCGACCGCAGGAGGAGGAGAAGGGGTTGTGCTCCTGGCCGAGCAAGGAGAAAGGGGCGGGGCTGGAGAGCAGCGAGCCGGGGTGCCGAGCTCCTGGGACCGGCGGGCGCGTGAGGGTCTGTGGCCTTTGCCGTCCCAGTGGCCGCCGCCGTCGCTTGGCTGCCGTCGGTCTGCGGGAGGCGGGTTATGGCGGCGGCGGCAGTGGAAGCTGTGAATGAATTCTCCGGGTGGACGAGGGAAGAAGAAAGGCTCCGGCGGCCCCAGCAGCCCGGTGCCTCCCAGGCCTCCGCCCCACTGCCTGGCCCCCTCCCGCCCCGCCCCCAGGCCGGCCCCTTCGCCCCAATCGCCGCATAAGCGGAACCTGTACTACTTCTCCTACCCGCTGTTCGTAGGCTTCGCGCTGCTGCGTTTGGTCGCCTTCCACCTGGGGCTCCTCTTCGTGTGGCTCTGCCAGCGCTTCTCTCGCGCCCTCATGGCCGCCAAGAGGAGCTCCGGGGCCGCGCCGGCGCCGGCCTCGGCCTCGCCCCCGGCGCCAGTGCCAGGCGGGGAGGCCGAGCGCGTCCGAGCCTTCCACAAGCAGGCCTTCGAGTACATCTCCGTTGCTTTACGCATCGATGAGGACGAGAAAGGTAACTGGGGGCCTAGGGGGAGGGGGCGGCGGGCCGGGAAGAAAGCGGTGGGGTCGCCGAGGAAGGGCAACACCTGCGTCCCTTTCCTGCGGGAGCCGGCGGTGCTCCACCGTAATTGATCTGCCCGGTGAGACTGCTTCCTCGGGTTAGACCCTCATCCAACACGATTATCAGTTAAACACCTCTCTTCTCTCAGGCACCCTAGCCAGTGACTTTGTTTCAGACACTAGCCTACACCTACACTTCTGCATGACCCAAGTCCCTATGAGACACCCAGACGTGCTGGTGACAGTGACAGTTGTCCTAGAGTGACCACACAGATCCTTTCTAGCGCTGTAAACAGTGAGTGGCTTCCTCTGAGCCAGGTTTTCCAAAAGGTTTTGATATCGAAGAAGCTGTGCCCTGTTATAGGCTTTTAGTGAAAGCAGAGTACTGTAGTGTCAGAAAAAAAGAACAAATGGTGACTCAGTTTTGAAAGGAACAGCTGCATATGATTACAGCTGAATTTGCACTATTTTTAAAAGTTTCATAACGGTCATTTTTATCAATGTAATGACTTCTAAGTTTTTTCAATAAAGTTCTATTTTAGTATAAAACTTTTGCTCCTGGTTAATTTGATCTCATCTAAGTAAGTATTCCAAGGTAACCTCTAAATTTTTTAATTGAAATATTGAGTGAGGACTTCCCTGGTGGTGCAGTGGTTAAGAATCCGCCTGCCAACGCAGGGGACACAGGTTTGATCCCTGGTCCGGGAGGATCTCACATGCCGTGGAGCAACTAAGCCCACGCACCACAACTACTGAGCCTGCGCTCTAGAGCCTGCAAACCACAACTACTGAAGCCTGCGCACCTAGAGCCGGTGCTCCACAGCAAAAGAAGCCACTGCAATGAGAAGGTCGCACTCGCAGCAATGAAGAAGACTCAATGCAACCCAAAATAAATAAATTAATTTTTAAGAAATTGAGTGAATAGGATTAATTTATAATACCGTTTTACAATAAAATTTAAAGATTTCTATTTCTGAATGAAAGCAAGGGTACTACATCCTTCAGATTTCTTTTAAGCTGACGTTTTTTTAGTCTTTCTATAGGCTAGGCACTGTGTGCTCTTAGCTTTGCATGTGTTATCTGTTTAGTCCTCACAGTTACCCTGTGAGGTGAAGGCACTGTTAGTATCAGCATTTTACAGATGAACAAACTGAGGCTCAAAAGATTAAAGCAGGTCATCCCAAACCTATGCTAATTGCTAATGCCAGATTTTTTATGGAGTTAGAAGGAGTCTTATAGCATTTTGAAAATCCCTCCTTTTCATCCCAACTCCAGTATGCTGAGATCTTTTCCCTTTAACTACTCATTTTCATTGTCCATTAGTTTAAAAAAAAAAAAAGCAATCTGCAGTTCATTTGTAGTGTCTCCACTACCAACTCCAGAAACTGTTCTAGAATTTCAGTTTTGTTGAAACTTATTTCCTTTGTGAGGCCTTGGACTGAGAAGTAGGATATAAGGAAGGAGGCAGGTTCATGGGTTTTGGAGTGTAAGGACAGAGTGGAGGTTAAGAACGTTGAAGAAAGGAGGCGTGGGGCTTCCCTGGTGGGGCAGTGGTTAAGAATTTGCCTGCCAATTCTGGGGACATGGGTTCAATCCTTGGCCTGGGAAGATCCCACAGGCCGCGGAGCAACTAAGCCCATGCGCCACAACTACTGAGCCTGCGCTCTAGAGCCCATGCTCTGCAACAAGAGAAGCCACGACAATGAGAAGTCTGCACACCACAACGAAGAGTAGCCCCCACTTGCCTCGACTAGAGAAAGCCCATGCGCAGCAACAAAGACCTAATACAGCCAAAAATAAAAACAAACAAATAAATTTATTTTTTTTAAAAAGGAAGCACATTTAAGAAAAGAATACCATGTGTTTTGGGAGGGAAGTTTTTAATTGCTTCATTCTTTTTTAAAAATATATTTTAAAATATTTATTTATTTATTTTTGTCTGCGTTGGGTCTTCGTTGCTGCGTGTGCGCTTTTTCTAGTTGTGGCGAGCGGGGGCTGCTCTTCGTTGAGGTGCACAGGTTTCTCATCGCGGTGGCTTCTCTTGTTGCGGAGCACAGCCTCTAGGCGTGCGGGCTTCAGTAGTTTTGGCTTAGAGGCTCAGTAGTTGTGGTGCACGGGCTTAGTTGCTCTGCGGCATGTGGGATCTTCCTGGACCAGGGCTCAAACCAGTGTCCCTGGCATTGGCAAGCGGGTTCTTAACCACTGCGCCACCAGGGAACTCCCAATTGCTTCATTTTTTATCTTTAAGGAGCATTCATGATCTCCTAGGGAGGATGAAGAAGCATACCATTATCCCTTCCTAGAGAAGCACTGTTTTATTGCACTATTTTATTATAATAGAGTCCTTTGAAGTTTACTAATCTAGGTCAAAAGTTGTTTTAGAATAGAGGGAATATATTTAAGGGTAGATCAATTCCAGTAAATATAAGGAAATTTTGTTAACACTGGGTGATGGGAGTTGGGAGGTAGCATAAGAGGTCAAGGAAAACTTAGGTATTAAAAAAGGATCCTGGACTCTTAGATTTAAAGAGAAATCAGTTCCATGTGACGGGTAAGTAATGGAAGTGGAATTCAGAACTGGGGTTTCATGCTGGTGACTTATCTTTGGGTATCACATATATACCTCTATTATATTTAATTCGTCTTAAAATATTTAAGTGTAAATATTTTCAGCAATCTCTGTACCACATATTTCACTCTCAGCTGATAATGTTTCTGTTCAAAGGTTTTGCTTTATTTATACAGTTAGTTTATAAAGTGGACATCAGAACAGGCAATAACTCTAGTTTGAGTTCTACAACTGATACATTATATGACAAAATAAATTAGTTCAAACTGAAACAAATTAGTTATATTAATTTTCCTTTAACAGTGAAGTAAAATTGAGTTTACATTGTCGTGGGTCTCTTCTATCTCAAATTTTTCCTTTAGCATGTTGAAAATTTTTTTACTTTACCTTTAATTCAGTGGTTGCCAGAGTTCACGTTGAAGTCTATTTGCCTCTCAGCCATCCTTGACAATACAGAACTTAATTTCAGGAGAATTTTATTCTCCCTCTTTTCTACTGCATCAAAATATACACGAACAAATTGAAATGAATTGGATAGTGTTCAAAGGTTTCCTAACTCTGTAGTTAGCCCCTAAACCATTAAGGGGCTAGAAATGTCGTGCAATCCCTTTCCATTAAAAACTTGACCTAGCTTCTAAATATACTGAAAGCTACTTTATTTCATCAGGTGAAGTGGGCTATTTCAGACTGTAGTGATATTAGTTAATTGACACATTTGGTGCCTTCAAATAATAAAGGCCAAATTAAATCTTATTTTAACAAGGTAATACATAAATGTGGTTTATAAGGTGGCTGTTTATTTTGAATTTTATTCCTTTTTATGGCATATTCAACATTGACACTGAACTTTCATAAAGGCCTAAATTTATCTGAAACCAAGCTATTTAAAAAAAATAAATTTATTTATTTTTGTCTGTGTGTGGGCTTTCTCTAGTTGCGGCAAGTGGGGGCTACTCTTTGTTGGCGGTGTACGGGCTTCTCATTGCGGTGCCTTCTCTTGTTGCAGAGCACGGGCACTAGGTGTGCGGGCTTCAGTAGTTGTGGCACATGGGCTCAGTAGTTGTGGCTTGTGGGCTCTAGAGCGCAGGCTCAGTAGTTGTGGTGCACGGGCTTAGTTGCTCCATGGCATGTGGGAACCTCCCGGACCAGGGCTTTAATCCGTGTCCCCTGCATTGGCAGGCGGATTCTTAACCACTGTGCCACCAGGGAAGCCCCTGTTTGTTTTATATGAAGCAGGTTCTCTGTTTTGTAATTCCAAGGGCCCCTTGGAATACTTGGGGGACAAGAGAAGGTTGTAATAGTTATTCTTTGGATTAACCAGAACATGACCTAACATGCTTTGGGTGGCTCCTGCTGGTAGACAAGCCTGGGGTCTCCTGAGTAATACAGTGGTTCAGGTTCTTCAGGTGTGGCTCAGTTACCTCAAGTGTGTAGGACTTGACAGACAGTAAGGGCCCAGTGTATTGTATGAAAGAGAGAGCGCCAGTTTCTCAGGGTAAGATAGGGCTGCAGTATCTGGCATCAGGATAGAAGTTATCTAAATAAAATCCTTTTTTATTTATTCCTAGTCAGTTTATATTTAAAATGGAAGGTTTTTTAAAAAATTAATTACCATGTACTATAATTTCATATAATCCAATGTAGTACTTTATTTAAAACACACAAAATACTTGCTTATCCACATCTATTTTCAGAAGGTGAAGCTAGAGATTAGAAATCAGAAGTATCAGATTTGGTATACCTTCTTTTGTTCCTAAAAAATACTAGACACCATTTTGAAAGGATTGATTTCAGACACTTTTCTTGTGCCTAATTTCTGCTTTAAATGATTAGAACAAGGAAAGAATTATTCTGATGGATGGACATTCTGATAATATACTTTTCCCAGAGAATAACATTATTTTTTATTAAATAAACAATAAACACTTTATATTTCTCTTCAAGGATATTTAGTGGCATTTGCACTAAAGAGACAAAAAGGCAGCCACTTTTATGAACTTCATTCCTTGTTCTGTTTTTAGCTGATTTTTATTGCTGTTTACATTCTTCCTAATACAGAATACAGTTGAACTGTATAAAACTCACCTGGTAACTAGATTCTTAAGATTATTGTTAGTCATCCTGATGACAATTAAGGGATAGTCAGTAAATGGATATTAAATTATCGAAGAAGGATCTTCCCTAACCCTTCCTGCCTCTTTTCCACTATCTTATTCTCTGTGCTCTACCCAATAGTAGTTGGATTTTTCAATTATGGCAAAGTGTAGATTCTCTACTTTTCTACTCATTTTCCACTCTCTTGACCTGTATAAGATCAGTGAAGGTATTAATCAGTGACCTAGCCTTTTTTTCTCTTGCTTTGTGAATTATTAACAAATGCTCATGCTAAACATCCTATAGAATAAAACATCTTTGAGCACACTCACATCTCAGTGGTTCATTCTGGTAGTGAGGAAAGAAAAATGTCAAAATCCACAATTTTCTTGGGACTAGTAGGTGTTTTACAGCTATATAGGTATAGCATAAACATGTTATACTTACTCACATATCTTTCTGTTTTGCAGATATTTTATGCTGCAGTAGAGAGGGAGAGAATTAGTTGTTGTTCTTAAGTGGATTTTGTCAGTTCCTTTCAGTGAGCTTTCACTAGAACATCCATCTATGGCTGAACAAGTGGGATTTATTACTTATTGTAACCAAGAGAACACACACCATGGGGAACCATGGTGTATCTCAGGAAAAAGCTAAAAAGAACTTACAGAATTTGGGCTTGTATTAGGTGATTTTAAGGAGGATTTAAGGAAGCAGGTTTTTGCTCTGGATTAGATGTTTTCAGGAATTGGGGATAATTCTGTGATTAAGTATCTTAAATCTAACCCAGGAAGAGAGAAGACTAGAGTGAGGATGAAGCTGCAGTTGGTTAAGAAGCAGCCATTAGCCCAAAGAGGGGGATGTTTGGTGTTTCATGGCTTGGCCAATGTTCACATTTTGTCTGTGTTTAGGCATGATTGTAGAGTGGTCTCATTTTTGTCTTCATCCATCATGATCACAGAATGACCTTGTCTGATGTTGTTGTTCTGTGGAATTGTTTATACTCAATAGAACACCAAGGCTTAGTTGTAATGTCAGGTCATTTCCTTGTTACACCAAGGCTTAGTTGATGGTACCAGCTCCTGGATGTCAGGGGTTGCTTTTCTTTATCTCAGGTTTGAGAGTCTAATTTTATCCTTTTTCAATTGCAGTGCCTCTTATCCAAATTGACATTTGAATTCTGGCTCCACAGGATCTTGGGCAAGTTACTTATTATTACACTGAGATAATGTTTGTAAAATACTTAGTGTCTGCACATAGTAGGTCCTCAGAAAATGGGAACTATTGTTATTTATTTATTTATTTTGCAAACTTCTTAAAAAATTTATTTATTTAATTTACTTATTTTTGGCTGTGCTGGATCTGCATTGCTGTGCACGGGCTTTCTCTAGTTGGGCGAGTGTGGGCTACTCTTTGTCGTGGTGCACGGGCTGCTCATTGGGGTGGCTTCTTGTTGTGGAGCATGGGCTCTAGACGCATGGGCTTCAGTAGTTGTGGCACGAGAGCTGAGTAGTTGTGGCTCACGGGCTCTAGAGCACAGGCTCAGTAGTTGTGGCACACGGGCTTAGTTGCTCCGCAGCATGTGGGATCTTCCTGGACCGGGGCTCAAACCCATATATCCTGCATTGCGAGGCAGATTCTTAACCACTGTGCCACCAGAGAAGTCCCGGAACTATTGTTATTAATTTTACAGTTCTTTTAAGTTTACAGCCTCTAGAGGTTATGTTAGAACATTGTTAAACCTTGATACCTAGTTTTTACTACTCTTTTTATGAAACATTAGCAGTCTAAATGAGATTTGGGGAAGAAGGCGAATTATCTGAAGAGTGATATAAAAATATTTTTGCTAATTGTGACCCTTAGTTCAGAAAAAACAGATAGAAGTCTCCCCTTAGCGTCACTTAGTATCCTAGCTTTATTACAAAAGAGATGAAATGATTTTTTATTCTCATGTATGTACTCATGTATGAATGTAAGCTCTTGATAGAGAATTGGAAAATACCAAAAATGCACAGAAGAAAATTAAAATTACCTACCATCCATAGTAAATTTAAAAAGACTTTTTTTAAAGAAGATAAATTGATTGAAATTCTTAAGGTTTAAAGAAAATGTCCAAAGCTGTAATGATTCCTTTACATGGGATTCAAAACCTTTTCAATTAAATGGGAAAAAATAAATCTTAACTTCAGAATTAAACCTTGATGGTTGAACATGAAAGCAAATATGGCCTTCTTTTGCTGAATTAAAACAGAGTAGAAAGAATCCTTTCTGTGATAGTGAACTATGAGAGAATTAATCAGGGGACTGTTAGTCTGATGCTTCATGGTCTCTGTGGTTTATTGTGGATTAGCACACATTAAAATCTACTGTAAGATTTTTAAAGATACCCATTATTCCGCTAATGTGACACTTGCAAGTTGCTAGCAAAAAATTGTGTAGGAAAATGGATGTACTTACTCCCTGGAAGTGTTTGTAGAATGATGCTTAAGAAGGACTAAATAGATAAGTTAAAAGCAGTGGACTTTATGAGCTAAAATACAACAGTGCATACAGTTCTGGAGTAGAAGGATTTATATTTATTAACAAATTTACTAAGTATGATAAAGGTAATTTTTTACATACCTCTTTATTGAAGTATTATCACATGCCCTATTTCATTTGATCTTTGCCACAACTCATGAGGTAAAAGAAATGTCATCTTGTTTTTAGGTAAGGAGACTAAAACTCAGAGAGATTGCCAGACTTTACCAAAGTCATACAGCTATTAAATGATGGAGCAAGGACTTAAATCTCTATCTTCTAACTCACATACTTGCAAACTGACATCCTCTCTCGCTACCCAAACTACTCACGTTTTGACCCTTCTTGTGGCAATCTGGGTACCACTAACGTGTGAGTGAAAAGATGCAGTTGATGATTCACAAGTTAGTCTGCTATTTTTTTTTAAACAATATAGATTTACTTTTAAAATAATTAATTAATTAATTAATTTGGCTGCGTTGGGTCTTAGCTGCAGCACACGGGATCTTCATTGTGGCATGTGGGATCTTTTGTTTCCACGCATGGGCTCTCTGTTGTGACGTGCAGGCTTCTCTAGTTGTGCGTGGGCTCAGTAGTTGCGCGTGCGGGCTTAGTTGCCCTGCGGCTTGTGGGATTTTAGTTCCCTGACCAGGAATTGAACCTGTGTCCCCTGCACTGGAAGGCGGATTCTTTTTTTTTTTTTTAACATCTTTATTGGAGTATAACTGTTTTACAATGCTGTGTTAGTTTCTGCTTTACAACAAAGTGAATCAGTTATACATATACATAGGTTCCCATATCTCTTCCCTCTTGTGTCTCCCTCCCTCCCACCCTCCCTATCCCACCCCTCTAGGTGGTCACAAAGCACAGAGCTGATCTCCCTGTGCTATGCGGCTGCTTCCCACTAGCTATCTATTTTACATTTGGTAGTGTATATATGTCCATGCCACTCTCTCACTTCGTCATAGCTTACCCTTCCCCCTCCCCATATCCTCAAGTCCATGCTCTAGTAGGTCTGTGTTTTATTCTCGTCCTACCACTAATCTCTGGAAGGCGGATTCTTAACCACTGGACCACCAGGGAAGTCCCTCCACTATTATTATCTTTATTTAAAGATGGATAACATCAGTATTTTTGTTGCTTGTACAGTAACATGTCAAAAATTAAAATAATGCACAAATATAGAAACTGAAAATCTTCTGTAATCTTATCCTTAGGGAGATGATTACTGATAAGTTTCCTGATTTTGTCTAGTTACATAAACATAAATATTCATTAGAGGAAAAGAACCATGTTACATAGAAACTGATCTGTAACCTTTTTCACTTAATGTATGGGGACTCACTTTCCATTTCAATACATTTAATCTTCCTCCTATTTTTTTCAGTTTTTAAGTATACTTTTATTAACATATACATAAAGTGCACAATTAGTGTGTTGCTTAATGAATTATTAAACTGAGCATACCAGTTTGAAACCCCACCAGGTCAAGAAATAGAATAAATCTTACTCCAGAAGCCTGCCTTTCTCATCTTCCCTTCTGCTCACTACCTCTCCCCACCCTTCACAAAGTTATCTTGAATTCCTAACTTCTTACACCATAAATCAACTTTGCCTGATCTTGAGCTTTATCAATGAAATCATACAGTATGTGTTCTTTTTATGTATGGCTCCTTTTGCTCAACATTATGCTTGTCAGATTAATCCTTGAGGTTACTTGTGGCAGTAATTGTTCATTTTCATTGCTGTATACCAGGGAGCAGCAAACTGCCTATAATGGGTCATTTAGTAATTTTTTTTATTGTAGTAAAAGATAGATAACAAAATTTGCCATTTTAGTCCATTAAAGTATGCAAATCATTGGCATTAAATATATTCACAGTACTGTGTAACCATCACCACTATCCATTTCTAGAGCTTTTCATCATCCCAAACAGCAACTCTGTCTCTATGAATTCGCATATTCTGGGTACCTCATAGAAGTGGAATCATACAATATCTGTCCTTTTGTGTCTAACATTTCACTTAGCATTTCAATGTTTATCAGCCTTGTTGTAGCATATAACAGATTTCATTCCTTTTTGAGGCTGAATAATATTCAATTGTATGTATATACCACATTTTGTTTATCCCTTCATCTGTTGATGGATATTTGGGTTGTTTCCATCTGTTGTTAATAATGCTACTATAAACATTGGTATACAAGTCTCTGAGTTCCTTCTTCAATACTTTTGAGTATCCACCTAGGAATAGAATTGCTGGATCATAAGGTAATTACTATGTTTAATTTTTTTTTTTTCCTGTGGTATGCTGGCCTCTCACTGTTTTGGCCTCTCCCATTGCGGAGCACAGGCTCCGGACGCGCAGGCTCAGCGGCCATGGCTCACGGGCCCAGCCGCTCCGCGGCATGTGGGATCTTCCTGGACTGGGGCACGAACCCGTGTCCCCTGCATCGGCAGGCGGACTCTTAACCACTGCGCCACCAGGGAAGCCCATGTTTAATTTTTTGAGGGACTGCCAAACTGCTTTCCACAGCACTTTGCATTTTATAAGCATATTTTTAAAAATTAATTATTTTTAAAAATCTTTGGCTGTGTTGGGTCTTCATTACCGCTAGCGGGCTTTCTCTACTTGCGGCGAGGGGGGGCTACTCTTCGTTGCGGTGCACAGGCTTCTCCTTACGTTGGCTTCTCTTGTTGCGGAGCACAGGCTCTAGGCACACGGGCTTCAGTAGTTGTGGCTCACAGGCTCTAGTGTGCAGGCTCAGTGATTATGGCTCAAGGGCTTAGTTGCTCTGTGGCATGTGGGATCTTCCAGGACCACACCCATGTCCCCTGCATTGACAGGTGGATTCTTAACCAGTGCACCACCAGGGAAGTCCCTAGCTTTGCATTTTTACATTCCCAGCACCAGTGCACAAGGGTTTCTAACGTCTTCACATTTGTTAGTTTCAAGGTTTGCTTGTTTTATTTTTATTTATATTTATTTATTTTTACTTTATTTTATTTTTTCATCTTTTGGCACACCATGCGGCATGTGGGATCCTAGTTCCCCAACCAGGGATCGAACCTGAGGCCCCTGCATTGGAAGCGTGGAGTCTTAACCACTGGACCGCCAGGGAAGTCTCTGTTTTTTTTAAATAATGGCCATCCTAATTAATGTGAAGTGGTATTGCATCATAGTTTTGATTTGCATTTCACTAATGACTTATATCAAGCATCTTTTCATGTGCTTATTGGCCATTTGCATATCTTCTTTGGAAAAATGTCTATTCAAGTCCTTTGCCCATTTTTGCATTCACTTGGTTTTTTGTTGAACCATTTAATAAATATTTCTCCTTTTTTGGAAGTTTGAATTTTATTTTACTTATTTGTTTATGCAGCAGGTTCTTATTAGTTATCTATTTTATACATATTAGTGTATATATTTAATAATTATTTCAAGTGCTCTTTCGAAACTGTTCAACACTCTCATATAGGGGGTGTGATCCAGTAAAGCTTTATATACAAAAACAGGCAGCTGACTCTATTTGGCTCTTGGATTGTTGTTGGTCCTAGATTATGTAGTTCACATTATTGGCTATTAATTTCAACTACCATTATAACCATTGTAAGTTTCTGCCATCCCACTCTTCTCTTGATTTGATGTAGTCTGGTTGGTTGAGTTTGAATGTTGTTGGGACCCATATAGGAAAGAGGGAAATGTGTAAGGGAAACTAAGAACTGTTCAAGTATCATGAAGGCCTTTTGTGTGCTGGACGCCATTATAAGGTTTGATTTTTCTGCCATAACTTAGTCAAAAGGGGGAATTCCCTGACAGTCCAGTGTCAGGACTCAGCGCTCTCACTGTCAGGACCTGGGTTCAGTCCCCGGTCAGGGAACTAAGATCCCACAAGCTGCATGGCATGGCCAAAAGTTAAAAAAAAAAATTTAGTCAGAAGGGTGATCACGTAGGAGCTTATGGGCTTGTAGTTTCCCCTAATTTAGGGGACTGAAGTGATTTGAGTGTGGGTGTCAGCCCTTGTACAGGCTGGCCTAGTTCATAACTCTTCAGTGATGCAGGGTCCCAACCAAAATCTTGGAATCATTGCCTCTTATTCTCCTTGGCATGCCCTGGAATTCATTTTTTTGTCAACTTAGTCCCATGAGTCCGCTGAAAGCTCTGCTTAGTTTCTTGGTTACATTTGCATTCAGAATTGACAATTGTTTCAAGCAGAAAAGTGCCCCAAGTCATAGGCTCAACTCTGTTGGCCTTTCTCTTTTCCATATTTTGGTAATTTTTTAAAACAGCCATCCTAATGGGTGTGAAATGGTCCCTCCTTCCAAATTTTAGTAATTTTCATACTGTTTTGAAAATTCTCTGATCCCTTCAGACAGATGTTTTTAAAATATTTTTCTGGTTTTTCTCTTCTAATCTTACTCTTGTAATCAAAATTTTAGTTCTGGTATTATAATTCAAGTCACAACAAATGTTCTTATACATAAATGTTGGAGTATTGCACTTTTAAAAAATCAGATTTATTTAGGTATAATTTATGTAAAGTTTACTCTATTTAGAGATCTATAGTTCAGTGAGTTATGACAAAGAGCAGTGTAAACCATCACCACAGTCAATATATTGAATGTTTTATCACCCCAGAATCTCCCTTGTTCCTCTTTGTAGTCGGTCCCTTTGCCTCCCCCTTAGCCTCTGGCAGTCACTAATCTGATTTGTCCCTGTAGTTTTGTCTTCACTGAATGTCATGTAAATGGCATTATATAGTGTGCAGCCTCTTGTGTCTGGCTTTTTTCACTTAGCATGTTTTTGAGATTCATCTATGTTCCTACATGTATCAGTATTTTGTTCTTTTTATTGCTGAGTAGTAGTCTGTGTATGGTTGTACCACAATTTGTTAATATGTTCACTAAATGATGGACATCTGGGTTGTTTCCAGTTTTTAGCTCTTATGCATAAAGCTGGTAAACGTTCATGTACAGGTCTTTGATGTTTTTATTTCTTACGGTAAATACATAGAAGAAGGGCTGGGTCATGTGGTAAGTATATGTTAATGTCATGAGGAGCTACAAAACTCTTCCAAAATGGCTGTATCATTTTGTAGTCACACCTGCAAATGTGACTTGTCTTGTAACTTTTTTCCATTCAAAATTAAAATCTTGGAGTTTTAATTTATAGTTCCCTAACAGCTAATGATGTTGAACATCTTTTCTTGTGTTTATTTGCCATTTATGTCTCTTCTTTGGTAAAGTGTATGTTTTGATCTTTTGCACACTATTTTTAAATGACTTTTTAATAAAATCATTGTAAGAGTTCTCTATATATTCTGCTTACAAGACCTTTATTAGGCATATTGTTTTGCAGATATTCTCTCCCAGTCAATCTGTGGCCTGTCTTTACATTGTCAGATCCATCTTTTTTTTTTTTTTTTTGTGGTACGCGGGCCTCTCACTGTTGTGGCCTCTCCCATTGCGGAGCACAGGCTCCGGACGCACAGGCTCAGCGGCCATGACTCACGGGCCCAGTCCCTCGGTGGCATGTGGGATTTTCCCAGACTGGGGAACGAACCTGTGTCCCCTGCATCGGCAGGCAGATTCTCAACCACTGTGCCACCAGGAAAGCCCAGATCCATCTTTTTTTTTTTTTTGCGGTATGCGGGCCTCTCACTGTTGTGGCCTCTCCCGTTGCGGAGCACAGGCTCCGGACGCGCAGGCCTAGCGGCCATGGCTCACGGGCCCAGCCGCTCCGCGGCACGTGGGATCTTCCCGGACCGGGGCACGAACCTGTGTCCCTTGCATCGGCAGGCAGATTCTCAACCACTGCGCCACCAGGGAAGCCCTAGATCCATCTTTTGAAGAGCAGGAACTTTTAGTTTTTATGAAGTCTGGTTTATCAATTTTTTCCTCTTTTTTAAAAGTTTATTTATTTATTGATTGATTGATTTGTGGCTGTGTTGGGTCTTCGTTGCTGCGTGGAGGCTTTCTCTAGTTGCAGTGAGCAGGGGCTACTCTTTGATGCGGTGCATGGGCTTCTCATTGCAGTGCCTTCTCTTGTTGCGGAGCACGGGTTCTAGGCAGGTGGACTTCAGTAGTTGTGGCACGCGGGCTCAGTAGTTGTGGCTCATGGGCTCTGGAGTGCAGGCTCCGTAGTTGTGGTGCACGGGCTTAGTTCCTCCGTAGCATGTGGGATCTTCCCAGACCAGGGCTCAAACCCCTGTCCCCGGCATTAGCAGGTGGATTCTTAACCACTGCGCCACCAGGGAAGTCCCACTTTTTTCCTCTTCAGATTTGTGATTTTTTATGTTCTAAGAATTGTCTGCCTAAGCCAAGATCACAAAGAATTTTGTCTATGTTTTCTTCTGTAAATTTTATATTTTTAGGTTTTACATTTAGGTCTGTGATCCATTTCAAGTTAATTTTTGTATGTCACGTGAAGTTTTTTGTGTATGGGTATCTGTTATTCCAGCGTCATTTTTTGAAAAAGCTATGCTTTCTCCATTGAATTACCTTGTCATCTTTGTCAAAGTCAAATCAGTGATATATGTGGGGTCTATTTCTGGACTTCTGTTCCATTGATTTTTTAAAAAATTTTTCTTTCTTTTTAGTTTTTGGCTATGTCGGGTCTCGGTTGTGGCATGCAGGATCTTCGTTGAGGCATGTGGGAGCTTTCACTGTGGTGCTCAGACTTCTCTCTAGTTGTGGTGTGTGGGTTTTTTTCCCTCTCTAGTTGTGGCACGTGGGCTCCAGGGTGCGTGGGCTCTGTAGTTTGTGGCACACGGGCTCTCTTGTTGAGGCACGTGAGCTCAGTAGTTGTGGCGTGAAGGCTTAGTTGCCCTGAAGCATGTGGGATCTTAGTTCCCTAACCAGGGATCAAACCCACGTCTCCTGCATTGGAAGGCAGATTCTTTACCACTGGACCACCAGGAAAGTCCCCCAGTTCCATTGATTTATATGTCTGTCCTTTCTGTGGTGATCTTGTACTGTTAGATAAGAAATATCTTTGCATTTTCTACTGTCACACTGACTTAACAAGATTCAGATAATGCAGTAAATCAACTTCCTGTTACCAACGAATGTTAGGTAGTAGAGTAATTATTGAGCATGTGATTTTATTTGTAATCAGTCATTTCACTTGCCTCCCTATAATGTGGTAAAATGCCTTAAAAGATTTTGTTCAGATGTTGCCAGTGAGAACTGTCACACACTGCTGTTAGGAGTATAAATTGGCACAAGCACTCTCAAAAAGTATTTTGTTGATTTCTAGTAAATGGAGAATATGTGATGAACTCTGACTCATCAATTCTACTTCTTAAGCATATACTCAAGAGAAATTGTCACATGTACATAGGGGGACAGGTACAAGAATGTTTATTGCAACATTATTTGAAATATTGAAAAACTGGAAACAACCTACGTATCTTTTAATAGGAGATAGTTGAAGAAATTGTAGGATGGTATAGGATACTATACAGAGTAGAAATGAATGAACTAATCTCTGTAGAGCAACATAGATCTAAAAGCAATGTAAATTTTTTAAATAAAATGATATAAATAAAGTAGGAACAATAGAAAAATATATACAAGTAAGGTAGACACTCAATTCATG
Source organism: Kogia breviceps (assembly GCF_026419965.1). Classification (NCBI taxonomy): domain Eukaryota; kingdom Metazoa; phylum Chordata; class Mammalia; order Artiodactyla; family Physeteridae; genus Kogia; species Kogia breviceps. Next base: position 78,326,845 of record NC_081320.1, on the reverse strand, counting down.
ATGGTGGTTTCTGGGAAGGAAAGGGGTGTGCGAATGGGAAGAGGCACAAAAAAGGAACTTCTGTTGTATCTGTTAAGTTGCAGTTCATTTTTTAAATTTTTAAGTAAATACGACATTGTTATCAATATTCCCACCACACAGAATGCAAATGCTATTTTACTGTGTTCTGTAATTTACCCCTTTTTTAAAAATTACAAAACCAAAAATACATGTAAACAGATATTTCCTTCATAAAAAACTAGAAGGTAAGCATCCAAATAGTTTGAATTGACTTATAACAGATTCTTAGTAATTTCTTCATCTGTCATTATCAAGTATATATTGAGCACTTACTCTGGATCAGACAGTGTGTAAAATACTAATGGCATTTTATATGGGTAATAAGAAATTACCCTGTCCAAGGGGCTAAATCTAGTTAATGATTTATTTTGGGGGTGGAGGAAGGTAGGTAGGAGTTACACACTCATAAGGGGACAGTATTTCTTAGTTGTTGTGCGGTGTTTATAATAAGACTTCATCTATTCTGTGTTATCAAGAGTCATGATATTTTATTGAATTTGAAATTTCAAATTAAAGAATGGCATGGGAATTTTTGTTTGATTAAATAGGGACATGAGTAGGGAAAAATGAAAAACAGTTCTTATGCATGATTTCCACCTTTGCTTTACTGTATCTCTATATTAGCCACTTATGAGGCTTTGCAGATTCTAAGGACTAAGAAATTAATTTTTAAAAACAATGAAATTTGCATATAATTGTTACCACTTTAAAGAAGTATCCTACACATGTTTTGATTATGCTGAATTTTTAGGTCCTTTGAAAGCTTAATTTTCGATCAAGGATAAATGTTGTCATGTTTCAAAGAAAATAGAAATGTGTTACTATTTAATGGCCACACTTGTAATCTCATATACCAGTTCTCATGGTGCAATCATTTACTAAATAAAAGCTAACTCGAGAAAGGAGCAGCCATGAACATATTACATCATATTTGACTACAGTTAGATTAAACAATGCTTTTTTCCTCACTATTATTGAAATTGTATTTATTTTTCCTAACACTATATATTTTTAAAACCATTTATTTAAAATAAAATCTTGAATATTTATTTCTCTAATACAACATTTCAGTGGTTATAAGCATCAATACCATGAGATGATAAACAAATAAAGAATCACAGCTCTAAAATTTTGAGAAATGTTGACATCTATAGCTCCCTCTTGCAGAGCCACATATACATTAAGAGGCTAAAGTCCTAAGAAGTCACAGAGTAATAGTTTTCAGACTTGTTTGATCACAACTCTTTTTTTCATGTATCTCCTAATAAGAGCATGCTTTGGAAAATGTTTAGTGTATTCTTAGGGTAAACTTGTGATTTATACAAATAATTATTTCTATTTTAAAGTAGGACAAAAGGAGCAAGCTGTGGAATGGTATAAGAAAGGTATTGAAGAACTAGAAAAAGGAATAGCTGTCGTAGTTACAGGACAAGGTAAGGTTATATTTACGTTTGTTTAGTAGCATCCGAAATTGTGTTCACATGATTGCCCTGATTTCAGATCCATTTATCTTAAAAAAGGTATTTAACAGATTTTTAAATGTTCTTGTTAAAGTTAATGCTTTATTACCTATGCTAAAAATGAAGTTGTAGCCAGATATGCGCAAACTTGATTATTGTATTACTTGTGTCCTCCTTGGAACCGCTCTTCATGATATTTTAACCCTATTTTTAAACCTGTTTTTGAAACCTCATCCTTTCCTCGTTGTCGAGGCAGGGAAGGAGTGGTTATTTCACAGACTCCCTTTTACACTGTGGGTAATGCTTGACTGCATGTTAAAATATGAGCTGTAATGTCTGACTTTGATTCACACATGGCTTTTTAAAACCAAAACAATTATTTCTCATCTTTACTTTCCTGTCACATCAAATTAAAAATTAGAGTCTAAGGACTTCCCTGGTGGCACAGTGGTTAAGAATCCACCTGCCAATGCAGGGGACACAGGTTCAATCCCTGGTCCAGGAAGATCCCACATGCTATGGAGCAACTAAGCCTGTGTGCCACAACTAGTGAGCCTGTGCTCTAGAGCCCACGAGCCACAACTACTGAGCCTGCGTGCCACAACTACTGAAGCCCATGCTCTGCAACAAGAGAAGCCATCGCAATGAGAAGCCAGCGCACTGCAACGAAGAGTAGCCCCCGCTCGCTGCAACTAGAGAAAGCCTGTGTGCAGCAACGAAGACCCAACGCGGCCAAAAAAAAAAATTAGTGTCTAATATTACCTTTAAATATATAGACAACATTTCTTGCACACATACTATGTGCCCAAGCATCATTGTATGTGCTTCATACGTATTATCTCTTTTAATTTCACCACAACCCTACACTCTAAAGCTGCTACTGTTATCCTTATTTTTCAGATGAAAAACCTTAAGTGCAAAGAAATTAAGTAGCTTGTGTGAGGTCTCAGGCAGGAAGTGGTAGAGTCAGGATTTGAACCCAGGCAGTCTGACTTTAGAGCCTGAATTCTTAAATACTATGCTGTTAATAGTGGTATGTGGATACCACTATTATATGAGTAAAGTACTTCAGCTTATCATAGCTAAAATAAATTCAGAAGCAAAAATTACAATGTGTGGGCTGAGAATCTTAGCCTTATAGATCAATCCACCCAGTGGATATTTTATCTGGCTGGCTGATTCTATAACTTATATCAGCTAATCTCCAGTAACTATAATGTGTCCAATATTTACCATGTTTTTTAATCTCTCCTTTTTTTTTTTTTTTTTTTTTTGCGGTACACGGGCCTCTCACTGCCGTGGCCTCTCCCGTTGCAGAGCACAGGCTCTGGACGTGCAGGCCCAGCACCCATGGCTCACAGGCCCAGCTGCTCTGCAGCATGTGGCATCTTCCCGGACCGGGGCATGAACCCGTGTCCCCTGCATCGGCAGGCGGACTCTCAACCACTGCACCACCAGGGAAGCCCTAATCTCTCCTTTTTACTTTGACTGTTTCTCTAGCTACTGGTCTCCTGTATAAGAGAGAGCAGAATAGAACAAGTAAATATGAAAGATTGGGTCTTGGAGACTTTTCATGAGTTTATGAGCATGACTTTATGAATTATGTACAAAATATATTTGCTGTTCTTTGCCAAATGCATAGAAGAAGAGTTAGAAGAAAATGAGTTGGTTATAAGAAAAATAGTATTGAATCAAAAATGCCTTCAACTGTACCAAGAGAAAAACAATGTCAACTGAACTATAACACATCCTCTTCTTATCACATAGAATTTGAATTTTAACCTTATTGAATATGCTATCTTAATCTTATTTAGACGTAGCTATAACAGAAGTATTAGTATCCATGACCAAATTTTTGTATGCAGAGGAAGTGACAGACTATGTTATGACTGCAGCCTGGCTGATAGCATTAGTAGGTTGGCACAGGTTTTAAAACACTTCCCAATTTCAAAGAGTTTTAAATGTAGGGGGAAAAATATGTCTCAAAACCCGTAAAATCCATGAAATACCACAATAGGTCTGAAACCATCATAAGGAACTGTAACTGATTTTTTATGGTATTATTTGAAAATGATATTTTGTTAATTTCATAGTCTTTTCATAAAGACTATGACTCCCCATGAGATTAGTTGGTATGATAATTTATCGTGAAGCAGCATTAGTAGGTAAATGTAGATATTTTACTTGTTTGTTTCTGCTTTTTCTTTCAGGTGAACAGTGTGAAAGAGCTAGACGCCTTCAAGCTAAAATGATGAATAATTTGGTTATGGCCAAGGACCGTCTACAGCTATTAGGTATCAATTAATGAATTGTATAACTGGAATGAGATGTATTTAAAATCTTAAAATTTAAGATTTAAAATCTTAAACGTTTAATGAAACTTTAAATGCAGATGGAAATAAATCATTGAACTTGAAAATGTGTTCTAGGCTTTCTTTTAACTTATGAAAATTTCTAACATATACAAAACAGAAGAGTTTATTGAACTAATTATCCATCACTCAGCTTTGGTAATTATCAACTCATTGTCGGTCTTGATTTAAGACTGGCAAACTATAGCCTATGGACTAAACCCAGTTCACTGCCTGTTTTTGTAAGTTGGCACAAAGCTACTCTCATTCCTTTGTATGTTATCTGGTTGCTTTCATGCTACAGTGAGAGAATTAAGTAGTTGATACAGAGATCATACAGCCTGCAAAGCCTTTTAATATATAGCTTTTAAAAATATTTTAATATTTACTACTGGCTCTTTACAGAAAAAGTTTGCCAACCACAGTTTATATCCCTGCTCGCTTTCCCCAACTTCATATTACTATTTTGAAACAATTTCTCGATATCTTTTTATTTCATTTATAAGTATTTCATATCTCTAAAAGATAAAGATACTTTAAAAATAAAATTGCCAAAGTGAGGAGATTGTCGGTTCTAACGTTTCCCTTCTTTCTGTCCCTCCCTTATTTCCTGTGTATCACTTATTTTTTACTTTGATTTGTAACTAGAACAAACCTTCAAAAAGAAAACTCATTTCATGATAAAACGAAGGTAATGATTCTTCCCTCTGGGGAAGCTCTGAGTATTAAATGGGATGACGGACATGACTGCCAAAAAGAAAAAGAATTGCCAAAATACCATTATCACACCTAAAAAATAACCAATAATTCTTTTAATACTAACATAAACATAATGGCCCAAAAAATGGTCAGTGTCCAAATTTATATATAATATATAAATAATGTGCAGTCAGTATCTCAAAATTTAATAACTCCTACTATTTTTTAATAATTGTTTGAAACAGAATTTCAAGGAGATCCATACTATACATCTATTTGAATATAAAAGTCTGTTTTTTCTTTTTCTTGCAATTTATTTGCTGATGAACAAGGTCTTTTCAACGTAGTGTTTCCTGCAGTCTGACTTTCGCTCCATGCATCTCCATGTTATCTTTTAGTATGTTCTTCTGTCCTCCCTATAAATTGATAGTTCGATATAGAGCCTTAATTGGATTGAAAGTAGATTTTTATTTTTTAATGATAAGACTACTTGATAGGTGGTTTTGTGTTTATCATTAGTATTTCTTGTGATGTTAGCAGCAGTTGATGACTTATGCCTAATGACATAATTGTCATTCTTTCTGCATTCATCAGCTGTAACAGGTCTATAAAGAGAAGCTTCTCATCTTCTGTTTGATGGTATAGGTTTTAAAAATATATTCTTAAGGTAAATCTACCCCTCAAACAAGGTGGAACTAAAACCCACCCTTCTTGGGTGGTTCTGCCATAGCTTGATGTGATAGAAATAGTAGAAACTTGGTAAACAGGCAGATTTTATTTGTTGCTCTGTGCTTTTGATAAGTTATTTAGCATTTCTGAGTCTTCTTTATTTCACTTGTAATATGAGGCTAATAGATAATTATTATCTCACTGTATTTGTGACTATGAATTGTTGAAGGAACCTAACCCATAGTAAGTACTCGAAAATGCTGGTTTTTGTTCTTCTCCTTACCTGTGTGTAATCACCACCCCTGCTTTTGTGTACATATATACACATATGTTTTTTATTAATTCACTCATTCATTCATTCCTATATGGTCCATGGTGTTTATAAATTTTTTGCCCCACATTTTTGAAAAAGAAACCCTTACTGTTTTCAGATAGCTAACAAGGCAGTGTTCTTCTGGCTTCTGTGGCTGACAGTTTGCCTTCTTACTTCCTAAGTGATGGTTATTACTGTGTCAAATAAAATTACATATTACATCAAGGGTTGTTGTAGTAAAATAATTGTCTAATTGTGCTAATTAGTCCTTTCTATGTGTTTTAGCTATAACACCTTTTCAGTATATGTACAAAGTATCACTGTATGTGATGCAGATTAAGATTGATTATGGAACATTTTGTAACATGTTTCAAATCGAATAATAGTTGGTTTTTATCTTTTATCAGTATTTGAAATTGTGTTATGGTAAAACATTAGAAGAAACTCATCAATTTATAGACTTGTCTTTAAATGCAACTTAGTAATTTCTTATTTGTGTTATAGGAGAGGACAAAAAGATATATAATATAAGATGAAGCTAAGCTTTAATAGAATTAATATTTGGTTGTTGTTGTTATCCTCAAAAGTGCTGTATGTCCATTCATGAAAGATGTTACTTTAAAAGAGAGGGTGGGGGGCTTCCCTGGTGGCGCAGTTGTTGAGAGTCCGCCTGCCGATGCAGGGGACACGGTTTAGTGCCCCAGTCCGGGAGGATCCCACATGCCATGGAGCGGCTAGGCCCATGAGCCATGGCCGCTGAGCCTGCGCGTCTGGAGCCTGTGCTCCGAAATGGGAGAGGCCACAACAGAGGAGAGGCCCGCGTAGCGCCAAAAAAAAAAAAAGAGGGTGGAATAAAAGACATCATCAACATTTTCCTGTCTTCGGAGAATGCAGAATATCTGGGAGTTATATACCAAAGACAGTAAAAAAAAAAGTGTGCACAAGTGCATAGTAGAGCATATTTGTGTATTATGTGCTGGTTAAAAAATGGAGCTTTTCAGAGGTGGGATGCCTGATAGGTATCTAAGTAGTATGGAGAATGATAACTGGGAGTTCCCCATACATACTGGTTTGAGAGGATGTAGCATCTCTGATAAAGATGGGAAGAGTTCATATGTATTATATATCTTCAATTTAGTGATAGTGAACCTTAGAGCAAAGCTTAAGTGTAAAACCTGCTGTAGATAAAAAGATAATTTTGGCATTGGTGTCTGGTATACTTGGCAATTACCCTTTTAAAAAAAATTTAGCTTCATTCAGGGTCCATTTATTTATTAAGTCCTTACCCTGTACCAGGAACGGTACCAAGGGATATAAACTGAATTTCTTTTTTTTTTTTTTTTAAATTTATATTTGGCTGTGTTGGGTCTTTGTTGCTGTGCTCGGGCATTCTCTAGTTGCAGCAAGTGGGGGCTACTCTTCATTGCGACTTGTGGGCTTCTCATTGCAGCGGCTTCTCCTGTTGTGGAGTATGGGCTCTAGGCGCATGGGCTTCAGTAGTTGTGGCACGTGGGCTCAGTATGTGTGGCTCGCAGGCTCTAGAGTGCAGGCCAGTAGTTGTGGCGCACGGGCTTAGTTGCTCCACGGCATATGAGATCTTCCCGGACCAGGGCTTGAACCTGTGTCCCCTGCATTGGCAGGCGGATTCTTAACCACTGGGCCACCAGGGAAGCCCTGAATTTATTTCTTAACTCGGGAAATATTTATTGGGTGGTTATCATGTTTTAGGCACTTAGGATATAGACAAGGATCCTTGTGTCATAGAGTTTATATTCCAACAGGGAGAATACTGACAGTAGGCAATAAACATAAAGAATAAATAAATTATTCCATGTGTTAGAAGGTGATAAATTTGTGGAGAAAAGAAAACATAAAACACAGTATAGGGGATTAGGAGTAGATGGAGGTGGTCTGGGTTTTTAGTTTTAAATAGGATAGTCAGGGTATACCTCTTGGAGAAGTTGACATGACCTGTAAGTTAGCCTTACAGGTATCTGGGAGAAGAGTGGTCTGGGGAGAAGTAAGAGCTGATGCAGAGCCTTAAGGAAACATCTCTGGTATGTTTGAGAGGAGCAAAGAGGCCAGTGTGCCACAGCAAGGAAGTATAGTAGAGATGAGGTCAGAGAACTAATGGTGGCGGTGAGGGGTGGGCAGAGGGGACAGCCATCACAACATGCAGGACCTTACAGGCCACTGAAGTTTTGAGCTTTTGCCACCTGTGAAGTGGGGAGCAGTTACAAGGATTTTTTAGGAAAGAAGTAACATCATCTGACTTCAGTTTAAAAAGGATCCCTCTGGTTGTGATGTTGCAAGGGTATGTTATGTACCAAGGAGAGCAAGTAGAACAACTATTGTGGTAAGCTCGGAGAAAAATGATGGAGGCTTGGACCAGGATGATACCAGGAGTAACAAGTGGTTGGATTATGATTGTATTTGAAGCTTGAGCAAACAGATTGACTGAAAGATTGGATAAAATGTTCCTGTGTTTAGGCTCTTGTTGATATAGTGGGGAAGGCAGACATAAATAGATAAATCATCATCACTGCCAGATGGAGAGACACAAATATTTTGTAGGGATGGGAAAATAGGTGTCTGAGAAATCTTCCTGGAAGAAACCTAAAGCGGGGATTTTAAAAGATAAATAAAATTTATTAATGGTTGGGTGGAAAGATTATTCCATGAGGAACTAACAGCATGAACATAGACTCAGGGACAAGGAAAAGCATGGTGCTGGTAGAGACATGAATTTGGGGTTGCTCAGGCATAAGAAGTGTAGGCAGATCGTGGAGGGCCTTGTTGGTCATATAAAGGAGCTTGAGTGCTAATCTGTGGGCAATGGGAAACTGCTAAAGGGTTGTAGGCACACAAGTGACGTGGTAAAATTTCCCTTATAAGTAGATCACTGAGATGATTGTGTGGGGATTGTACATGAGGGTATCAAGAAGCAAGGTGACTTGTTTTATTTTAAATAATTGGTTAATCTACACGACCTTCAGTCATTCTAAAAAGAAGCATTAAACTAAGCTTGCTTTCTTCAAAAAAAAAAAATGAATTGGAGCAGGTTCACATTAGCTGTGTGCTGATATTGTGTGTGTTTTCATGCATATAAATCCAAACCCAGCAAAACAGTCCTATGGCTTATTATTCTTAGTTATTAGTTATCAAAACTAAGGATTTAATTTCTGTTTTATTTTTTACTCTATAATGAATGTTTATGTGAACTTTTTGTTACATTTCATTGAAGAGTTTTAATTGATAAATCAGACATTTACAAATCAGTTCTTTCTAATTTATGTCTTTTACCAACACAAATGGTTTCTTTCTCAATATGGTGATTTGAAGAGTATTATCTTTGAGAAAAATCAGATGACCTACCTGTTAACTAACAACAGAAAAAGGGCTCCAAGGTATATTGTATCAGCCAGTTCTAGGATACAAAAGCTGTGCAGTACTTTGTGCTTTGTGCAAAAAGGGTAGCTGCTATTTAACCTGTCCCAAAGGCATGTGTGGTTGTACCATAAACCAAGCATGGCGCCTGCTTGTCTGACATTAGAAATGAAAGTTTAAAAGAGTTAGTATATATGTGCTACATTTTTTGCATATATTCATCGACTTCTTAGTACTGGAGGAAAGAATCAGTAATGATAACTTGGAGTATTTCAACAAAATAAATATGGTCAAAATTGAGCCCTATTATGAATGACGCTCAGAGCAAGTACTTCATGTATTATTTTATTTAACCCCTGAGACCCTCGGAAAACTGACGCTAAAGCAAGTTCGTACTAGTGAGTAAGTGGTAGAGTATCAGGGTGTTCGTCAGCTAACAATATGGATTGACTTGACTGGGGAAAGAGTGTAGCAGTGATGTAGAGTGGCAAGGAAGCTCAAACTGATAGTCTTGGGCTTCAGGTGCTAGACATAAAGACCTAGATCTTGAGAGGATTTGTTGTTATTTGAAGTGGGAGTAAGGCTGAAATAATCCTTTAAAATCTTTGATTAATTTAAAAATAGGCAATGTATGCACATGCCACAAAATTTCAAAAGTTTAAGTTTGAAAAGCATCCATCCCATGCTATGCCCCAGCCACTCATTTCCCATCCCCAGAGGCAGCTGGTATTACCAGTTTCTCTGGGTCTGTTTTAGAGATAATTTTCATATATACAAGTATACATGTGTGTATTTAAATAAATGGTAGGGTACTGTATGCACAGTTCTGCAGCGTGCTTATTCCATTCTGCTTTATTACATTTATTTTCTGCCTGACATACATTAGTGTAGCTGAATATGGCATTTCCTAGACACTCCTTACAGTTTCCTTCTGTGTCATTTCTCCTTTCCTGAATGTCCTTTTTTTTAAATCTTTACAGATCCCAGCCAACTCACAGCCCACTTCCTCTGTAAAGCCTTTTTAATGTTCTCTTTGTATCTCTATCCTGCTCTCCCTACACAATGATTTGGACATATTAGATATTCAGGAAGTATTTGTTGGCGATGGTAGTGATATAGAATTGCCTCAGGTTACCAAACCTGAATAATGCATATTTTGAACATAGTCATTCACTTGTTCATTTCTGTTGCTATTTTAATGTCTGAGTTTTTACTAATTATGTTGTTAAAGGTAATTCTATGTAAATGCCAAACCCTTCATTATGTAATAACTTTGTAACACCTTGAATCGTTTTTCATTTTCACATACATTTTATTTTTTTATTATGTATTTTTTTCTTTTTGTTTATTTTTTTCTTTTTTACCCCCCTCTGTTGCATAGAGAAGCTGCAGCCAGTTTTGCAGTTTTCCAAGTCACAAACGGACGTCTATAATGACAATACTAACTTGACATGCCGCAATGGACATCTCCAGTCAGGTGGGTTTAGGTTAACTAACATGTAAAATAATAAAGCTTGCATGCAAAGTAGAGTCTTACTTAACCTGATAATGTTGATTTGATTTTATAGTGGTAGATTTGATTGGTTTTTGTTTGCACAGGGCTGTGTGGAAAATACAGTAGCCCTATCTTTCATGGTGTGTAAACATGTAATAAATAGGGCATAGCCATCAACATGTTATATTTGCATATTTTACAACCTCCAGTTTTTGAAATTATAAAATATGAAGTTCGTTTTTCTAAATTATTAAAATGTTCTTTTGTTTCTATCTTATTTTGAGCTTTTGTGTTTTTTTTCTATGGGTACCTGTACCAAATTTTTATGAAGTAGTGTTTATTGAGACAGAAATTTTAATTTTTCTTTGTTATATACCAATTTTCAATGCATATATATTTTCATTTATATAATACATGAATGTTTTATCATAGCACCTGTTAGAAAAAGTTTGAAGTTGAATTCACATAGTGAGGAGAAGCATTAGAATACTACTTTTCTTTTTTTTTCTGTCTGTGCCGCGTGGCATGCAGGGATCTTAGTTCCCCAGCCAGGGGTCAAACCCTACCCCACTGCAGTGGAAGCACAGAGTCTTAACCACTGGACTGCCAGGGAAGTCCCCTAGAATACTATTATTTACTATGGGTTAAATTTGTTTTCCATAAACTTTGGTCATCACATCAACTCCTACAGAAAATTAAATGCTTTTTTTGTTTTGTTTTGTTTGAGTGGTAGGATCTTCATTTCCTAGGTCTCTGACATCTTCTCTAGTTTTATTGGTAACTTTTTCAGAATTCGTTCTGTGTCCAGTACTTAAATTTTATTAAAGTAAATATTGCTTTGTTCAAGTTGTGGTAGAAAACCCTTAGTATAGACTATAAAACAACTGCTTTCTTTACTCATATGTGATAAAAAAAAGTTTCAAGATTTATTTTTTTGTTTGTTTGCTTTTTTCATTTTTATTGGAGTGTAGTTGATTTACAATGTTGTGTTAGTTTCAGGTGTACAGCAAAGTGAAACAGTTATACATATACATATGTCCACTCTTGTTTTAGATTCTTTTCCCATATAGACCATTACAGAGTATCAAGTAGCGTTCCCTGTGCTATACAGTAGATTCTTATTAGTTATCTATTTCATATATGGTAGTGTGTATATGTCAATGCCAATCTCCCAATTTATCCCCCCCCATTACCCCCTGGTAACCATAAGTTTGTTTTCTACTTCTGTAACTCTATTTCTGTTTTGTAGATAAGTTCAGTTGTACCCATTTTTTAGATTCCACATATAAAAACAATATCATATGATATTTGCCCTTCTCTGTCTAACTTACTTTACTCAGCATGACAATCTCTAGGTCCATCCATGTTGCTGCACTTGGCATTATTTTGTTCTTTCTTATGGCTGAGTAATATTCCATTGTATATATGTACCACATCTTTTTTTTTTTGCGGGCCTCTCACTCTTGTGGCCTCTCCCGTTGCAGAGCACAGGCTCCAGACGCGCAGGCTCAGTGGCCATGGCTCACAGGCCCAGCCGCTCTGCAGCATGTGGGATCTTCCCAGACCGGGGCACGAACCCGTGTCCCCTGCATCGGCAGGCAGACTCTCAACCCCTGTGCCACCAGGGAAGCCCTGTACCACATCTTTTTAAAAAAATATTTATTTTATTATTTATTTATCTATTTGGCTGCACCAGGTCTTAGTTGCTATAGCACATCTTCTTTATCCATTCCTCTGTTGATGGACATTTAGGTTGCTTCCATGTCCTGCTATTGTAAAATAGTGCTGCAATGAACAAGATTTCAATAAAGAAGAAATAGTGTGAGTGGATTTCTTGGGATGGAAGAGACAATTGGTCATCAACTCTTTTCCTTGTGGCTTCACCTCTCCCTTAAGGAGTTCTCAGTCTGGTTTGGTCTTCCACTACAGAGCCCCACCTTAGTAACTATATTCATTTTCCCATTCCTTCCTGTATCTGATTTAAAATAACCTTTTCAAGTATAGGGAAGTATTTTGTCTGTTTCTTTTAGCATGCCTGTGAAGGGCTGACATCTTCATAATGAACTGTTTGAAAAAACAAAGAAACGTAAGATTGCACCATGTGTAAATAGCGAAGTTTCCAAAATACAAATTTGAGATCCTAATAATCCTACCTGAGTAAACAGCAAAATTTTCTAGCCCTGAGGGGCTGGTATGCCTTTCCCTTTTTTTTTTTTTTTTTTTTTTTTTTTTTGCGGTACGCGGACCTCTCACTTCTGTGGCCTCTCCCGTTGCGGAGCACAGGCTCTGGACGTGCAGGCCCAGCGGCCATGGCTCACGGGCCCAGCTGCTCCGCGGTATGTGGGATCTTCCCGGACCGGGACACGAACCCATGTACCCTGCATCGGCAGGCGGACTCTCAACCACTGCGCCATGTTTTCTTGATTTTCTTCTACTTAATTCCACATGTGAGATCCCATTGTATTTTTCTGCCATGTTGGGGGACAAAAGCAGCTTTCTCTTCTGGGACCCATTAAAAAAATCAAACTGTCTTATTTTAAATATCTAGTTATCAGTTCTGTCCTTTTTTCTTGTTGGGGGAACATACTGACTTCACAGCTAATTTATGCAGCACTGGTGTTTGATTCCCGTTGAGCCTTAGTGAATCAGCTGGCTCATTCATGCCTAGTTCATTAGTGTCACCCACTTATGGAACATTCTATGATGTTTCACTTGGATGAGTTACTTCTCCTCTCTTAGGAAGCAGATATGCCAAAGTCTGCTTACTACTTTATGTGTTATCTACAGTGTCCAATTTTCAAGTCAAAATTATTAGACATGCAAAGAAATAGGAAAGTGTGACCCTTACTCAAGAAAGAAATCAGCCTGTAGAAACTGGTTCTTGACTGGGCCCACATGTTGAATTTAGCAGATAAAGACTTCAAAGCAGCCGTTATAAATATGTTCAAAGAATTAAAAGAAAATGTGGCATCTGTTAACAAACCTGTAATCTTAGTAGAGAATATAAACTAAACAATAAAAATAATGGAAGTTTTAAAGTTGAAAAGTACAGTTGGTGAAAAAAATTGCTAGATAAGCCTCAACAGCAGATTGGAGATGTCAAATGAAAGATTCAGTGACCTTGAACTTAGATCAATAGAAATTGCTAAATCAGATGACTCCAATATTCAGAAAGCAGATTAGTCATTGCTTAGGGCCAGGGGCAGTAAGAGGAATGGAATACAAATGGATACAAGGAAACTTTTAGCTATGATGGAAACATTTTATATCTTGATTTTAGTGGCTATTTTGCCAATATATTATACATTTTAAATGCATGCAAAATATTATACATAGATTATACCCTAAAATGTTGATTTAAAAATACTGAAAAGGTTTGTAAAGAGAAATAGTATTCCCCTTCCCACCTGTTATATCTCCCTTTCTTACGTGCACCCCTCGTTTGGCTCCTCATACAATATTTAACTCTTTGCTATTTTTTCTCATGGTCATTATACTTTCAAGTATTATGCTTTTATTGCTATTCCTGCTTTATGAGTTTCTGATATGTACTGACTTTTTCAGGTAGAAGAAGGTTTAATTGTCTTATGCCACCATTATCCTTCATTCCGTGTGTGTGTGTGTGTTTATGTACATATATATGTATATATATCACTGTTTTTAGTTATATTGAAAAATTACATTTAATATTATTAGTAACTTAGTAAATATTGTTTACCCAAAGACAAATAATATAAATTATTTTCCCTTTTGGGTTTTTCCTTCCCCCAGGTTGCCTGATTTTTTTCTTGCTCTCTAGCTTCATATTACAGTTTTTTACCTTTTCTGTGTTTAATTTGCTTTTTAGCTAAAAGACCTCCTTTAGTATTTCTTTTAATGAGGGTTTGTAGATAGTAAACTCTCTCAGCCTTTCTAGTGTCTGAAAATACCCTCATTCTTATGTGACTGGTCACCTGAATATAGAATAAATGAAAGTTAACATTGTTTTTTCCTTCAGCATTTTGAGCATACTCTGTTGTCTACTGACCTTTGTTATTTTTATGAAAAGTGTGCTGTCATTCTCACAGTTCCTTATGAAAATTTCTGTCCATTTGTAATCTTAGGACTGTATATTTTCTGTTTGAAGAAATTCTTCTCCAGTCTCCTTTTTTCCCTCTGAAATGCATGATACTTATCATCACCCTAGATAGATCTTGCTTTTATTCACACCTTGGCTTTTCCTTATTGTCATTCCCTTTTCTGGATTGCTTTCCTGCTTCTTCCTATAGGGTCATTATCCATTAGTTCCTTGAACATATGGTACAGAACTTTGCATTTGTTTACTAGAAAAGAACCCTTGGATCTTAATTCCCTGACCAGGATCTAACCTGCTCCCCCTGCATTGGGAGCACAGAGTCTTAACCACTGGACTGCCAAGGAAGTCCCTAATTTACTGTACTCTTAAGTTCCCTTCTTTTGTTTCCTTAAGCCATATTAAGGGATTTGATGACAAGAGCAACAATAAGGCTTTTGTCCTTAAGCTAGTCTTTTCTCTAGGCTACTCTTATTTGCTGACTGATTTAACATCTGTCTTCACAGTGAACATTTATTCATAAACTCTGATGTTTGTTATATAGTGTATGAAAATATTATTTAGAAGCAGTGAGATTTGAACATTCAAAAGTCTGTAATTTATGTAGAAGAGCACGGTAGTTAGGTCAGGTAACCTTTTAGATTTAATTGAAGATGTCCTTATGTGTTTATTTGCATAGATAGAGGATAAAATACTTGGTGATTTAACCATATCTTTATACCCTATAAATTAAAATTATTTTTTAAAACTTTTGGTGGCACAGACTGGACTTTCATACTATTTTGTAGTTTTAAAAGTTTGGAACGAAGTGCTGTTTTTTTTTTCTCCATACAACCTATCCCTAATGCCTTTACTACATTTTGTTTGTTTAATTTTTTTTTTTTTTTAATTTTATTTTATTTTATTTTTTTATTTTTTCAGCGGCCATGGCTCACGGGCCCAGGCGCTCCGCGGCATGTGGGATCCTCCCGGACCGGGGCACGAACCCGTGTCCCCTGCGTCGGCAGGCGGACTCTCAACCACTGCGCCACCAGGGGAGCCCTGTTTGTTTAATTTTTGACAGCTTTTAAACAAAGAAAAAAAAAGAAAAAATTTTGGCAGCTTTATTGCTTGGTACCTTTTTTATATCCTCCTCCTGTCCCCACAAATAAAGTTATTTCTTTTTATAGCAAATACATATTCCTTTTAAGAAAATTATAATATACATCAGGAAAAGGAAAAAGCTAAATAACCCATAATCTTTTTTTAAATCTATATTACATCTTTTATATCAGATATGATACATTTACATTTTTAATTCACTTTTCTCTTCAAACTAAATGGAAAATAATACTAAAAACCCAGGTTCACGTTTTGAATCTTTTTCAGTAATGGTCCTTGACACTAAAATTTTTTTATGGGAAAACACAAAGCAGGACTCAGATAATCTTTACCACACCCAGTAATAACCCTTATGAACACCCTAGTATATATTCTGATTGAAATCTTATTTTGAAATATTGTTGAAGTAAAAAAAATATTACTAGTTTTACAAATTTGTACTGGTCTTTATATTACTTTTTATAATGTTTAGCCACAATTTTCTAACCATGATGATTTTATTTTTTTCCTTGATAGAAAGTGGAGCTGTTCCTAAAAGAAAGGATCCCTTAACGCACACTAGTAATTCACTGCCTCGTTCAAAAACAGTTATGAAAACTGGATCCACAGGTCTTTCAGGCCACCACAGAGCACCTAGCTGCAGTGGTTTATCCATGGTTTCTGGAGTGAGACAGGGACCTGGTCCTGCAACTGCCACTCATAAGGTATTTGGAGACAGTAACTTTAATTGCTATGCTGTTGCAAATAGAAAATTTTGAACATGATATGCTTGCTTAAGTTTATTAAAGTACTTTATAATACCTTAGAGAATTGATAAGTTTCTACAACATTGAATGAAATTTTTCTTTTTTTAAATTTAGATTTTTAAGACTCTAAGTCGTAGAGGCAACTTGCTACTAAAAAGCAAATCTTTTTTTTCTCTATTAATTTTTAAGCAAATTTTTTTAAACTCCTTTTGGTCTTAAATAGGTTTTTTAGTAGTAAGTTTGCTTATCCAGTCTGTTTTATATAACACTGTATAATTCTTTTTTAAAAAAATTATTTAATTTATTTATTAGGCCGCACAGTGCAGCTTGTGGTATCTTAGTTCCCTGACCAGGGATTGAATCCAAGTCCTTGGCATTGAAAGCACCGAGTCCTAACCACTGGACCACCAGGGAATTCCCTACAGTTCATTTAAAATTTGTTATTCTTTTAATTATTTAAATCTACATAAATGTTTTATAACATTAAACATACGTAGAGTTTTGTTACAATTCTCACAAGGATCAAAATTGTATGACTGTATTGTGACAGAGCCTTTTTATTTTATAGTAATAAAATAGTAACTTTTTATTTTATAGTAATCTCTCTGGATAAAATCTATAAACCCACTTCATGCCAAATGTATTTCTATAGTGAATGCCATTTTATCTTGGAGTAAATATACAATTTTTGGATTTTTATATCCATTTTTTGCTACTTTTAAGCCTTTAATTCTGTGAACATTAAGGTTGACTCACATGTGAAAAGTGTAAACATTATGTTGTATTTTCACATTAAAATTTTGTGTCCTTCAAGAGTACACCAAAAACAAATAGAACAAATAAACCTTCTACCCCTACAACTGCTGCTCGTAAAAAGAAAGACTTGAAGAACTTTAGGAATGTGGACAGCAACCTTGCTAACCTTATAATGAATGAAATTGTGGACAAGTAAGTTTTGTCATCTAAAGTGTTTTATGGGGTTTAAAATTTTTTTTATTTATGAAATATATCTTGAGTGAAATGGATAATATATACCTTGTCTAATTTACATATGTAATTTTTATGATGGTTTTCAATTACTGTAAATATAGAAAATCATTGCTTTACTGATTTAACTATAGTTTCACAGTTAACGTAAAAATGGCTATGTTACATAGAGCTTGGACTCAATATTATAATAACTGAAGTATATTTCTGTTACGGAGCTAACTGAAATTCTGTTTCTTAGTGGAACAGCTGTTAAATTTGATGATATAGCTGGTCAAGAGTTGGCAAAACAAGCATTGCAAGAAATTGTTATTCTTCCTTCTCTGAGGCCTGAGGTAAGGATTTTATATTATCATTTTCCTATAGCATCATCCATTACTGAATCCATAGTACAGTAAAGAAATGTTTGAGCTATACTAGAATGATTAGTTCATATAACAGTAGGTTAGATGTCTTTTAAAGGAAAAAACATTAGCAGTTGATGTTGACTAGTTATTTATACTGGAGAGGAGAATAAATATAATGGTTCCTAATTCCCAATCCATTTTTAATTAAATTTATAGGAAAAGTAGGTAACAGGAAATAATTTTAATATCAAGGTAAGAGAGATTTAAAGTTAAGAAAGAATCCGCCTGCCAATGCAGGGGACATGGGTTCGATCCCTGGTCTGGGAAGATTCCCACATGCCATGGAGCAACTAAGCCTGTGTGCCACAACTACTGAGCCTGCGCTCTAGAGCCCGCGAGCCACTACTACTGAGCCCGTGTGCCACAACTACTGAAGCCTGCACACCTAGAGCCCATGCTCCTCAACAAGAGAAGCCACTGCAATGAGAAGCCTGTGCACCACAACAAAGAGCAGCCCCTGCTCGCCGCAACTAGAGAAAGCTCATGCACAGCAGTGAAGTCCCAACGCAGCCATAAATGAATGAATGAATGAATGAATGAATGAATGAATGATTTTCAAGATATTAAGTCATCAAAGTAAGTGGAGAGCTGGTGAATGGTGGATAGGGACCTCACCTTTCATCCCTTATTTTTAAACTCACTAAGGAAGTTAGGTAATCTTGCAGTTGATAATAAATATTTAATTTTCCACACATAGCATTGTTTTTCTTTTTTCAGTGCTTCATTCTTTTTTATTGGAGTATAATTGCTTTACAATGTTGTGTTAGTTTCTGCTGTACAACAAAATAAATCAGCCATATGTGTACATATATCCTCTCCCTCTTGGGCCTCCCTCCCATCCCTTTCCATCCCCTCCTATCCTGCCCATCTAGGTCGTCACAGAGCACCGAGCTGAGCTCCCTGTGCTATACCGCAGGTTCTCACTAGCTATCTGTTTTACACATGGTAGTGTATTTATGTCAAACCTAATCTCCCCATTAGCATTGTTTTGGATTCTCACAATTTACAGATTGCATGTTTGATGCTGTTCTGAAAATATTGCAAAAAATAAATATGAGGATCCAGTGTGGATTAGTTATTTCTCTTCTGCTAGAACTTTCAAGTCTTAATGGACTCATTTACAAAATCTCATGAAAATAGATGTTATATGGCACATTGTGATGAATACGCTTTTAAATGAATGTGTAAAGGTTGTGTGGCTCTATTTTTCTATAGTCTATATCACTCTCATACTACTTTTCATGGTGTTTATAACTTGTGAGTACCAACTATACTGAAACTTACTATTTTTTGAGTCCACTTTATTTTTACTTCCTGCCCACTCTAAGAAGCAGTATGCATGAAATCACTGGTTTAATACACTAATTGAAATTTTCTTAATACACAACAAAATAGAGACTTATTAAAATAGAAGGCATTTGTCCTTATATGAACCAAATTTATCTCTTGTACCACCTCAGGCCACACTTTGAGGAAACATATTATAGCTTGTATTTGGGCTTACTTTTTGCCTGGGGTTATGTAAGAGTAGTAAATGTAGCAGAGTGAGTATTGACAAAAAAAATGCTTGTTGAAAGAACTCATATAATTGTAGACCTGAAAAGGATCTTAGCAGTCATCTAGTCCATTTGTGGATAAAGAAACTAATCCTGAAATCTAAATGTCTTGCTCAAGATTATAGTTAAGTGGTGGTTCTAGGAAATGAAGTAAATAAGGTTCCTAACATTAGACTGCCACCTCAGTGCTATAACTGCCAGCTAATTCCTAAGTATGGATTTTAGTATTTATTAAGTGGTATGCTTCTTAGGGTACAAAATAATATCTAAAATTGTAAAGGTAGTAAGGAAATAGTTGGACTATGCTAGAAGGCATTCAGCTTCTGCTCTACCCATGACTTTAGGGAACACATCTAAAGTGGAAAGTGAGGTCAAACAGCATATGACTTAAATTTTGGCATATTTCCATGGTAGCGCCATAATATTAGAAAAAACTGGAATGTCAAATTTGAAGCCTTGGGAAGGGCAGAAACCTTAGTAAATGTACTAAATTGGGGCTTCAGGAAGGACAGCATTTGAGGTAGAGCCAGACCGCAGGGTTTGGACCATTTGTCTCTCTGTCTCCATACCTGCCAATTTGACCATTTTTATAATTCTAGTTCAGATTCTAATTCAGAAAGGGAATATGATTGTCCTAGCTCAGCTTTTCACAGTAGACCCATAAAATGGATCGTGGTAAGCCGTGAATGGGTCAGACTTATTTCATAAAGCATCTCCATTGTGCAACAAATCAGCTTTATTCATAATTCTCCACAGTGGGGAGCTTGCATGGACCACGGTGGGGACGTTGTTAGGCTAGATTGGAAAGTTGGGTATGACAGGCATCATGATGAACTTATTCATTCTTTAGTGTGCTAGAATTTTTATTTCATCATAGAAACACAGAATCATAATTAAGTCACCGAACACTAAAAATGGCTTTTAGGAGATAAATAATATTAAAAATATATGCTTGAGTTAATTTCTTCTCAGAATTACCTAAAGCAAGTACTTTAACCCTTGTTCATTCATGAAGTCATGGACTTGGAAAAGACATTGAAAAAAACTCTTGTCCATCTCCCTGCCATCAAATAGGACTATGTTTTAAATATTTTAAAAGTAATTTTTAAAAATCACAAATATTAATCTTTGAAACAAGTTAAAACTGTAAGAAGAATATAAAATAAAACATACCTTCTGACCCCAAAGCAGTACATTTCAAAGTCTATCACAATGATCTGTCTACATACTTTTCTAAAAAATTTTACAATGAAAATAAATATTCTTCTGTCCTATTTCATAGACCTCTTTCATATCCTGTCCAGCTTATTTGTCAGCATTTTTCTGAGCTCTTGTGTTTTTTTTAAATTTTTGAATTTAATTTTATTTTTTTATACAGCAGATTCTTATTAATCATCCATTTTATACACATCAGAGTATACATGTCAATCCCAATCTCCCAATTCATCCCACCCCCACCCCCTGCCACTTTCCCCCCTTGGTGTCCATACGTTTGTTCTCTACATCTGTGTCTCAATTTCTGCCCTGCAAACCAGTTCATCTGTAGAGCTCTTATGTTTATTTTGTTATCTTGCTGCTTAATAATAGCATTTTCTTTCAGTTTTATAGAAGAATGTGACTGTTCTCCAATTTTAAAAGGTTCTACCTACTACTAAAATTTCCATGAATTTCTAAATATGTTATCTTTCATTATACCAGCTTGAACATTTGCTTTTTAAAAAAGTTTTTGAACTTACCTCTTTAAGTAATAATCTTATAAAGCCAATTCTTTTTTTTTTTCCATGTAGAATCTTTAACTTGATGAACCCTTAGCTCCATTATATCACACATTCCCTACCCCATCCTCCCAGTGTAGTATATCACTGCTGAGGTTAAATCAATATTCATTTCTTGTAAATATTAAGTGCCAAGCTGAGTAGGATAGTGTGGTTTTTTTGTTTTTTTTTTCCCTTGTATAGGTTTTTTTTTCCCCCTACAGTAAATAGTTGTGTTACTTTTTTGTTTGCTTAGTTTTCATCTTACCAATTGTCAAACCAGTTTGAAAATTTGTTACCTCAGTTGTTGTTTTTTTTTCTTGGAACCCCTTTTCCTGGAACCACCTTTTTCTGTTCCATTCAGCCAGTTGTTCTTATTTCATAGCTGTTCTATAATCTTGCTTCACCATCATCATGGAACTTTTCTTTGTCTTTCTATTTTAATGGATCTCTCGGTTTTTTGGATTCCTTATTTTCTCTTTCATGGTTTATTTTCTCATTTTGATGGCATACATCCTCCTGTAAGTTCCTGAGAAAGGTTCATGTGAGACAATATTTTGAGATTTCACATATCTGAAAATATATTTAATCTACTGTCTTCCCTTGTTAATAATTTGGTTAGATGTCAAGATTTAGGTTGAAACTGTAATGGTGGATATGTGACACAAATAGTGAACCCTAATGTAAACTATGGATTTAGGTTAATAGTGACATATCACTATTCATCAGCTGTATTAAATGTACCATACTAATGCAAGATGTTAATAATAGGGGAAATGGGGGAAGTGAGGAGTTATGTGGAAACTCTCTGTACTTTCCATTAAATTTTCTGTAAACCTAAAACCACTCAAAAAATATTCAGTCTTTAAGTTGAATATCAACCGCTTCATATGGTTCAACTTAAAAGTACATACACTTTCACTATTAAGTAAAGTGTTATCAGTCGGGTGCTTCACCCTTCATTCCTGCCATGACTGATGTCCCAGAGTTTGGAGACTCTGGTTAAATTTCTCTACAGAATAATACGCCTGCCTCCTTTGGTTGTGGAAGAGGAGTACTTGCCAGAGTGCTCTTGGTGGGGGCAAGAGCATGGGTTCCATTGTTCCTCATACAGACTTTCAATCAGTTCCCCTGTTTCTGGCCAGCTACCTTACTGCTGCTTTCTCTGGTACCTGGTACCTCCAATTCCTGAGCTGTTCCAGGGTTTTTTGTTCACATCAGCTTGCTCCTTGTATCTAGATATCCCTTCACAAGCTGGCACTTAGGTTTTAGCTCCTTCAACTCCATTAAATAATTTACCACACTTTATCAGCTCTCCATCTACAAAAATTTGTATCCTCTGTTGTCTCTTTTTGTATTTTTTTGTTTTGTTTTAAAGATTTATATCTTTTTTATTCATTTACTATTATTTGGTGAGATTTCTAAAGGAAGTAGAGGCATACTATGTTCAGTATGTCTTGTTTAACCAGTCTGCTTTCATTTTGATCAATAAGGGTTTGGTTTTAATTCATTTTGTTTTCTTCTGTTTTTAATAATTATTCGAATTTATTGATTATGTGTTCTCTTTAGAGCTCTGGGCAGCTCTCTTTGGGAGGATGCTATTGAAAGATGGTGCTTTTTAGATAACAAATAATACTTAAAATGTCTGGAAAAAGTGTCTCCAGAATCATGGTTGTGAACTAAAGTGTATATTTTTAAGTTGTTCACAGGGCTTAGAGCTCCTGCCAGAGGACTGTTACTCTTTGGTCCACCTGGAAATGGGAAAACAATGCTGGTAAGAATTCTTTTTATTTTTTAAACTTTAAAAAAATATTTTTATTTATTTGGTTGTGCTGGGTCTTAGTTGCAGCATGTGTGCTCCTTAGTTGTGGCAGGCGGGCTCTGTAGTTACAGCTTGCCAGCTCCTTAGTTGTGGCATGTGAACTCTTAGTTGCGGCATGCATGTGGGATCTAGTTCCTTCATCAGGGATTGAATCCGGGCCCCCTGCATTGGGATTGCAGAGTCTTAACTACTGGACCACCAGGGAAGTCCCAAGAATTCTTTTTAAATTTGCACGTTCTATTGAGATATTAGGAAGATAATATGAAAAAAGAAACTTTTCATTGTCCCTGAGTCTATTATTTATGACTTGCCTTTGCTATAATATACTTTTTTTTTTTTTTTTTTGCCACACTGCGTGGCTTGCGGGATCTTAGTTCCCTGACCAGGGATTGAACCCAGGACCACAGCAGTGAAAACGCCAAGTCCTAACCACTGGACCACCAAGGAACTCCCAATTTTTAAACTAGTTTTTAATGACGAAGTAGGTGGAAACCCACATACGTTATCTTCCATAGTAGTTTGGGGCTGGCTAAATTTAATAGTGTAATTTTCATTATTTTCCTAAGTTAAATAATAAAATTTTACTGTAGAAGAGCTTACCTTACTATATTGAGTATCTTCCTAATCTTTTTTTTAACTGTTGTAACAGGTTTATTTAAATAAAATAATCAGCATGATACAGATTTCTTTTTCTTTAAATTGAGGCATAATTGACATACAACGGATTTTTTTTTTCTGTGTCCTTTTGCCAAAAGTTTTTGCTAGGATTTGGATCTCTTTCTCCTGCATAGCTCTCCTAGAGGGAAAACATAAATAGGAAAAGAGTAACTTTTTCCCTTAGCTGTTTGTCTTTCTCCAATCAGTTATCTTCTATAACTAGGAAGAGAAGAGAATAATACCCTCTTTTTTTTTTTTTCTTTAACCTCTCCCTGTCACTTCTCTCTTAGAGAAAAAGAGAGTGGAAAGAAGCATAGCTCTTCCTAGACCTTTTCCTCATTGCTGAGAAGAAAACACCTTGATTGCCATATGTTGAGAATTGTGTTATGGCTTATATTTTTAGGAAATCTTTTCTAGAACTTAAATTGATGAGATGTGGTTATCTTTTTAAAGCAATTGAACTAATACAGTATTTATCCTTGTGATTTTTAAAGGCTAAAGCAGTAGCTGCAGAATCTAATGCAACCTTCTTTAATATAAGTGCTGCAAGTTTAACTTCAAAATACGTGAGTGTTCTTTTTCCAGTATTGTCATGTTTTAAGTTACTGTCTAAACATTACTGTGTTAAATATAAACGGTAAGAACATTACACCAAAATGTTTTTCTGTGAGTTTTATATCTATTATTTAGATATGCTGAATATCACTTTTCAAAGTAGAAAGTTATGTGCATTTGCTAGGCTCTTTTAAAATTGGAATTATTCTGTTAAATACTGTATTTGTTTGCTAGAACTGTGTATTAAAATACCACAAACTGGCTGGCTTGAACAATAGAAATTTATTGTCTTATATTTTGGAGGCTAGAAGTCCAAGATCAAGTATTGGCAGGGGTCTTAATTTTGTAAAGTAATTAAAAATAACTATAAAATGATACTTTTCCTGGTTAAATTTTGCTTCCTGTGTGAAATTTTATAAGTAAAATTGTTATTAAAGTAGGTTTACCCATATTATGCACATACTATAACAGAAAACACTGTCTTGGAAGCTAGGAGGTAGGGATTCCAGCCTAACTTTTACATGCCAAGCTGGCCTTAAGAAAGTATCACTTTAGGCTTTACTTCATTTATTTTTTTAAAATATAAACCAGGTTCCATTTATTAAATACATAGATCTTCTTTCAAATTCATGTACAAGATTTGTTAGCAGTTATGAATCAGTCTTACTATATTTACTTCACTTAACAAAGTGGTGTCATAAGAGGTGATCTCTTGCAGTTCCTTCCAGCTCTGAGAATATTTGTTTTGAAGATTCTGAATCTGGGGCTTTTCCTTTTTTCTTTTATTTAATTGTCAATAAATAGATGACACCTAGAGAACAAAATAGTTTTTGTAGTATATTACCACAAACCTCATGACTCTTTCATTAGATGCTTTGGTGCATGCAATGGCTTTAGTATAGTATTTCAGCCCCTGGGAATGTCTTAAGGAGTGTTCATAGACCTCCTGGACTATCTAGAAATACTTTGATATTTATTGACAGTGATATTGTGAGAATGGGTTTTCACGGTGTTCTCAGTAGAGCGAGTTTTATTTAGGAGAGCATTTTCCAACTTACCTGCTTCTATAAATATACCCTGCAACCTAGGGCTTAAGAATACGTGCCACATCTCTCTCTTCTCTAGTATTCCCTCTTTCTCAGTAGTTATACCCCAATAGCTGTTCCATTCTCAAGTCTTAGGAATGCAGAGTGAAACAGGACAGAGATATTTTTCATTTTTTAAGTACTCACCAGACCATCTTAAATAATAAATAAGTAGTCTATTTTCTAAAATTATAAGGGACAATTTAGTAACACCCCGATTCCTTAAACCAAATCTTTGGTTGTTGCAAAGAAAGGAAATTAAATTCCTAGGTTCTAGACTTTTAATAGTGAAATTTAAAAAGCTGGAATAATCTTGCATTTTATGGGTATAACTGTATAATGCCTTGTTTTAGGTGGGAGAAGGAGAGAAATTGGTGAGAGCTCTTTTTGCTGTGGCTCGAGAACTTCAACCTTCTATAATTTTTATAGGTAAGAACATGTTTTCCAACAACTTAGTTGAGCATTTGTAAAATTCCCTTTTCCAAATGTGAGGGATATGATGGGAAAGATTATTCAGAAGTAAAAAGGTTTTTTTAAATTTATTTTTTATTGAAGTATAGTTGCAGAAGTAAAAAGTTTTAAAGAAGCACAGTTAGACTGTCTAATAAATTGAGTAGGACCCATTATATTAATAACATAAGTAGTAAGCTAGAGATCCTTTTATTTCCTCTAGATGAAGTTGATAGCCTTTTGTGTGAAAGAAGAGAAGGAGAACACGATGCTAGTAGACGTCTAAAAACTGAATTTCTAATAGAATTTGATGGTGTAAGTATTGATTATGATATTTTTAATGTGGTAGCATTTTAGTGTATGTATTTTCCTATTGAATGGCCCAAATTAGAAATAGATATCTTTATTATGTTTTTCTTTATTATTTATCTAAAAGTATTGAAAAAAATTTTGGCTTTTAGGTACAATCTGCTGGAGATGACAGAGTGCTTGTAATGGGTGCAACTAACAGGCCACAAGAGCTTGATGAGGCTGTTCTCAGGTAGGGAGATTTATGTAGAAACGCATACATTTATTACAGATGTATTTACTCATGTGTTCATCTGACGTATTTCTTGTTTCCTTCTCTCTCAATTTTAAGACTAAATTCATTATTTTCCTCTCTGTATCCATCTTCTGGTCTCTTGTTACCAACTGAAGATCTTGAGGATAGGGCCAGCATGATATCAGGAAAACTATTTTTAACTTTATGGTTTTAGGGAAATTATTTATTTCTTCTGGGTTGGATTAAAGTATCTTAAAACTCCAAAACTGATTTTTACCCTCTTTTACTGGGCTTCATGAGAAGCTGATAAAGCACAGCTCATGGGAGCCATATGCTCTCTTCTCATGTGTTTGATCAAATTTATTCCCTTTCTACTGGGAGGACAGTTTGACTCAGCATAAAATTCTTGGATCTCCCATTCTTTTCCTGAGGAATTTATAACATTGCCCCATTGTTTCTAGGATTGGATGTTGCAGTGTGAAAGTCTGAAGCCAGCCTGCTTTTATTCACATTTATGGGTTAATCCAGTAGGGTTAGTGTCTAATCTCCTTTCTACTACTACTACTACTTCTTTTGTAGCCTTTGTTTCTGTGGTGGTTTTTGTTTTCTTTTTTATTGCTTTCCTGATCTCTGCAATCCCATTTTTCATCTTCTGTTGTCTACTTCTTTTAAGCCTTTGTATGTTATTTCCTTGAGCCTTTATATCTCACTGAGCTCTTATTTCATAGGAGCCTTTTTTTTTCATCAAATTATTTTATTTCTTGGAAAGATATTTGGTCACAATTTTAATTTGTTTTATGGCAAAATCCTCTTGTGCATGTTCTTCATTTTATCTATTTTATGTTTACTGTATTCTTTCCCCTCTTTTTTTTGGCACTGTTTTTTAAAATCAGTCCTATGCTTTTGTCTGTTTTGCTTATTAATTTTATATGAATAAGGGGAGTTTTCTTGGAAAACCTAATTTGGAAGGATATTGTAGATGAGCTAGAAGAGAAAGATAGCAAGCATGTACCTTGAGTTGTCCTATGAATACCCTGGACTGGTGGGCAGCCTCCCTGACTCACAACAAAGCCCTACCCGATAAAGAAGTATACGTGTATATAAATAAGCGATTGGGTTGATTTAGTCTTCTTCAACTGAAAAAGATTGGTCCTTGCAAAACAGCTTGTCATCTTGCCAGACTGATTGATGTCTTCTTACAAAGATGAGGTATCTCTGAGTTTCTTTGTTCAGCCTCATCTTCCTTGCCATTCCCTTGCTACTGACTAGGGTCACATGATCTGCAGAGCCAGTCCTCACACGTTTGTTTAAATATGGGGAGGTTAGTTTTATTATCCCTCAGTGTGCTCTCTGTGTTTCCTCTGGAAAACTCTGCTCTGACAGCCATATCTAAAATTTGCAGTGGCAGGTGCTGTCTGTATTCACCTTTGTCAGTGTAATTTTCACTGCCCTAGGCAGCCCTTCTTCATACATTTTAGTTCTGTAAATGTTATGTAGTTTGTTGATGATGGAGTTTACATTTCTGTTTCTGTTGTCCTTGTTGGTTTTAGTTGTTTTCAGTTTCAAGAAGACAGCAGAGATCTGTTTCTTCAACTTCTTATATCAGATATTTTGTTTTAAAGTGTTACTGCTGTTAAAAAAAATACAAATACATAAATGGTTAATTTAATTCGGACAATATTGAATTAAGGAGTTTTAAACATTAACTAGAATTTTTTAAAAACTTTTTATTGAAGTATATTTGATTTACAATTTTGTGTTAGTTTCAGGTGTACAGCAAAGTGAATCAGTCATACATATAGCCACTCTTTTTTAGATTATTTTCCCATATAGGTTATGACAGAGTACTGGGTAGTGTTACCAGTGCTATGCAGTAGGTCCTTATTAGTTATCTATTTTATATATTTAACTAGAATATTTTAAAAGAGTAACTTTTACACTGATAACTACTAAAATGTATTCAAATGCCTGGAGCATTATATTTAAAGCTTTGTTCTTGTTATGTGCTACTTGAACTGAATTATCTGTAAATTCAAAACTGTATTTCTGAGATTGCTTGAATCCTTTTTTTAGGCGTTTCACCAAACGGGTATATGTGTCTTTGCCAAATGAGGAGGTATGTATCTGTGTTTGAATTATTTTTAAGGCAGAAACAAGAACTTACCATCTTGACAGTATTAAGTCTTCCAGTGCATGGTACAGCTGCATTGGAAAAGTTTGGTGGTTTCTTAAAAAGATAAACAGAAAACTTACTGTAAGACCCCAAAATTTCATTCCTAAGAATCTACCCAAGAGAAATGAAAACGTATGTCTACACAGACATGTACAAGAATTTTTATAACAGCATTATAAATAATAGCCAAGAACTACAGAGAATCTAAAACAGTCTTCAGGCTTCCCTGGTGGCCTGAATCCACCTGCCAGTGAAGGGGACACAGGTACGAGCCCTGGTCTGGGAAGATCCCACATGCTGCAGAGCAACTAAGTAGACCCTGTGCTCCACAACAAGAGAAGCCACCGCAATGAGAAGCCCATGCACCATAACGAAGAATAGCCCCTGCTCGCCTCAACTAGAGAAGGCCCACCACGCGCAGCAATGAAGACCCAACACAGCCAAAAATAAATAAATAATTTTTTTAAAAAGTCATCAGTTGGTGAAAGGATATACAAATGTGGTATATCCATTTAATGGAATACTGTTTAGCAATAAAAGGAATGAGCTACTTACACATACCATAATATGGATGAAACTCAAAAACATTATACTAAGTTAAGATGCCAGATGTAAAAGATTGCCTATCATATGACTCCATATTTATGAAATGTCTAGAAAAGGCTCATTTCTGGAAACAAAGTAGATAGTGATTAGGTAAGGCTGTGGGTGGAAGTCGGGATTAACTGTAAACAGGCACAAGTGAACTTTTTGGGGTGATAGAAATGTTCTAAAATTGGATTATGGTGATGGTTGCACAATTCTAAACTTATTAAAAGTCATTGAATTATATACTTCAAAAGGGTGAGATTCCATGTTACATGAATTCATATCTCTGTAAAACTTTTTTTTAAAATTGTGGTTGTCTAGCTCAGACCCTTAGCATCCTTGGTAGTAACAGCAGCTATTTTCTTAGTGTTTTATTTGGATTGTTTTTCACTCTTTCAGGAACTCTCAAAAAGTTGTTATTTTAACAGATATATGTGTGAGGCTCTAAGAGGTAGAGTGGTTTGTATAAGATCATTCAGCTCCTAAACGAGAGTTGGGATTTGAACCTGACTCCTGGATATTATTAAGCCAATTCTTAGGACTGATAATTCTTTAATATTTCTTTTCAGACACGACTACTTTTATTAAAAAATCTGTTATGTAAACAAGGAAGCCCATTGACCCAAAAAGAACTAGCACAACTTGCTAGGTGAGTAATTTGATTTGGTCTGTCTTGCTTTTTTTTTTTAAGAATTCTTTTTCAGGGCTTCCCTGGTGGAGCAGTGGTTGAGAATCCGCCTGCTGATGCAGAGGACACGGGTTCGTGCCCCGGTCCGGGAAGATCCCACATGCCGCGGAGCGGCTGAGCCCGTGAGCCATGGCCGCTGAGCCTGCGCGTCCGGAGCCTGTGCTCCGCAACGGGAAAGGCCTCAACAGTGAGAGGCCCACATACCACAAAAAAAAAAAAAGATTCTTTTTCTGTTTTCTTTAGAGTAAGCTCATGTATGAAATGAGTAACTTATCAGAAAACTTCTTATTGTTTCATCTCTACTTCCTTTACCTTCTCTCATCTCATTTTCATATATATATAGTGTCTAAATTTTAGTTTCTAGATCCTCTAGAAGACATGACCTAAACAGCTAATAATGGTAGTATATATTTTTTATAAATTTATTAAAACTTATAAGTGGTATTAAAGTAATTTTTAATGAATTTATTTTATTTATTTTTGGCTGTGTTGGGTCTTCGTTGCTGCACGTGGGCTTTCTCTAGTTTCGGTGAGCGGGGGCTACTCTTCGTTGTGGTGTGTGGGCTTCTCATTGCGGTGGCTTCTCTTGTTGCAGAGCACGGGCTCTAGACGCGCAGGCTTCAGTAGTTGTACATGGGCTCAGTAGTTGCGGCTCATGGGCTCTAGAGCGCAGGCTCAGTAGTTGAGGCTCACAGGCTTAGCTGCTCCGTGGCATGTGGGATCTTCCTGGACCAGGGCTCGAACCTGTGTTCCCTGCATTGGCAGGCAGGTTCTTAACCACTGTGCCACCAGGGAAGCCCTGAAGTAACTTTTAAAATGTAAAACACCTCATATCTGCCTACACCAACACATATTTTCACTTAAACTTGTTCTTTTGCTTACACATAATTTTTTTAAACTTCGACTTCTTCAGCTTTTTTTAATGAGTGGTGTATTAAGTAGAAACTGAATATAGGAGATACAGTCATGAATTTTAGTCATTGAAAAAAATCTCATAAAGTAATTTAAAATGTTCAACAAGAATGTGAATAGCTAGTTACACTGGGAAAAACTCTGAGTTCCCAGATACCTATGAAAAAAATAACAAATTCAGTACTTGGAAATACTGAGATCCTTCTTTGAATTCCAATAAAATATTCTGCTAATAATGTTTGTGCAGTTATTTAACATAGTACATGATAAGTAAATGCCTTTTTTCCTGTTTTATTTTCCTCTTCGCCTCCCTAGTTCTTAGTTCCCTTTGATAGTGTCTTGGCTGCCCAGGATCTCCACTGTGGCATCCCATTCAGGTGTGCCTCCTTTTGCCAATGTCTTCTATCCCAGACCCTTCCTTCACCCTGTCTCTCCTACATTTAAAGAAATCTTCCTTGATTGGCCCTCATTTCATCAAAGCAGTTCTCTTTGTCAAGATAAAGACTCGTTAACTTATGGAGAAGTAATTGTGGTTATGTGTCAGTTGGCCAGCAATGGCTTATTATAGATGTTACCTTTCCAGGGCACATATTTACAATTTAATGGAGCCTCCTGGAGATATAGTATACTTTAATCTAAAGGAATGGTTATAATAATGAAAATTTGAGGCATTATGAGGAACCAGTCGGCTGTTTGTTTTTAGCAAGTAGGCCTTCCTCTGCCCTTAAAATCAAATCACATAGCTGTCTGCTTGATAACAAGGGCAAGCTAGGTTTTACCGTCTTATTATGTGGAGATTTAAATCTGTAAAGGTGAAAATAAGTTGCTCTTTCTTCTTTCCTATTCTCAGAATGACCGATGGATACTCAGGAAGTGATCTAACAGCTTTGGCAAAAGATGCAGCACTGGGTCCTATCCGAGGTAGGAATACAAAAGCTTTAAACATTTACAGCTGTTTATTAGACCACTTCAGAAGTTTAAGAAGTCCCTATTGAGAGATATTTTTTATTAGTAAGAAAGCAGTAAAACTGTATCAGTGGAAAACTTGATTAAAACTTGATACCAAGTTTCTAGACTTAGGGTCAACAAACCTTTCTGAAAATAGTTTTAGACTCATGGGCTGCATATGCTCTGTTGCATATTCTTCTTCTCACTCTTCTTCTGACTCCTCCTCTTCCTCCTCCTGCTCAAACTCCTCTTTTTTTTTTTTTTTTTTTTCCAACAACAAAAAGCTGTGAAACCATTAGCTCACAGACCATACAAAGACAGTCCATGGATCATTGGACCATGAGCCCTGTTCTAGACAGCAGGTTTTGCTTCTTGATAGTAGGTTAGCAGCAGAAAACTCAAGAAAATGAGAGCTTTTTAAAGCAAGTGGAAAAGAATAATAAAGGGAAGATTTTCTTATCTATTTTTCGGTTCTTTTCATTTCAGTATTCTAGTATTACTTGAAATTAATGTGTGTGAGGAAACATAAATAGAAGTTTTTACTTTTATCACTATGTTATCTTTTGAAAAATTGCAGCAAAGTATATCATTCATTGCTCTGTTTTGATTCAAGGTAATTTGTTGACTCTGAAATACCACATCTATCGTTTTTAGGTTATGTTAGATTAAACTCACTGTGATAATCACTTTAGATGTTCTCAGCTACTCTTCCACAGGCAGCATGGGCAGTGTATGGGTGATGCTCTCAGGTATGCACTCAGATTACTGGCAGATTACTGGCTATGGTGGTAAAATTGAACATGGAACATGCAACTTCCAGAACGTATCTCTAACAGTGAAACAGGGTACTGATTAAGAACTGCTGCTTTAGAGAATAAGAAATGTAACCTTGAGAATATAGTTTGAAACTCTGGGTAAAGCATTTTAGTCAAGCTTTCTTTCTGCAGGAGGCATGAAATCTTGTTCAGATACTGGACTCAGAAGCAGTAGCTAATGTATAAATCATGTGTATTTTTTATTTTTATTATTTTTTTAATGTGTATTTTTTAGAATATTTTAGCTGTTATTCTGAAACAAAGTTGTTGGCTTAAAACAACGAATGCCGTTTGTAAAGAACAAGTTGCATTATTTTAAGTTTACTATGAAATTTGTAGAATCTTGTTCTTGAGCAATATATAAATTGAATGCCTTCCTAAGAAGGAATATTATTCTAAGCATTTATAAATTGTATGTGTTCTTAATATTAATGTATGTCTCTTTTAATATAATGATTTATATTGAACATATACTTTTAGATTATTGTACTTCGTTAGTTTAAACTTGGAAATTTTTTTTTGTAAGTGATTCTTATATTTTACAGAACTGAAGCCAGAACAAGTGAAGAATATGTCTGCCAGTGAGGTATACTATTTTACAATTATCTTTTTTTCGTTCTGGTCCTCTGGATTGTAAAACATATCTTTTGTCTGGATTTTTCTAGTTTATCTGATTAGAAAAAATTAATTTTGCTTCATTTCAAAATATGGAGGACTGTCCAACTAGTCTCTTATGGTGTCCTTTGGTAATACACAATAAATATACATAATCATTAAGTCATTTTCTGTCAAATCATATTACATAAATACTGAACAGAACAAAATTATAGGCAACTTGAGGATTTTATACATTATGAATATAGCTTGTAACAGGTTAACCCCTTGATGTTCTGTTTTGTTAGTTTTTCAATAATGTTTATGTCTTCCTTCTTATAAAAGCAATAGTTTCCATTGTAATGTAATTCATTACATTTAAAAAATATGGGAGGTCCCCTTATGAGATGCTGAAGCATTTCTTTTGAAAAAAATTGCCAGCAAAATATAGAATTGGATATGCAAAATGATCATAACTATGTAACCAGCCAGTTTAAATCAGATTTGAATTATGTAACTTATCTCTCAGAGCTCAGATAGCACCTGAAACATTACTAACCAAAGAGACTTCATTCTTGGAACAGAAGAGAGAATAGAACTCCACTGGAGTCCAAATGTGACTTGTAATTGTTTATTTTGTTTGATAACAAACAAAACAAAACAACAACAAACAAAAAAACAAAACAAAAAACAATAAAAAAACCCAGAGGCATAGGCTGGTGGCTGGCTAGGGGATCTGCACCTTACATTGCAGAGAGTCCTGTCCAAGTATTAACAGGGAACTCAACATAGAGAATAAATGTAACTGAGAGTATGAGTACATTTTGGCAGTCTTTTTTTCTTCAAGCTTCCAAGTAAATTTGAGGTTGTCTTCAGGCATCTTGTGCATGGGGCTTAACCAACTACATTACTAAGAAAGCCTTCAAACTTCTTGCAACCACCTTTTTCCATTTCAGCAGTCTAGTTTACCTGGAGTGTGTTTGACATGAATGAAGCTTAGGAATAGAGAATTCCACATGTCATATACTTTGGTGTTTAGCTACTATTACCTTAAAAATTCATGTTTAAAGTATAAGTTTCAGGTCCCTTTTATCTGATTCATAACTTTAATTCCACATTTTTCTAATTTTTAAAAATATATTAGTACTGTCTTGAGGGTTTTTTTTAATAGTTTAGGTATAATTTATTTACAATATCCCATCAATATATTATTTTTAAAAATGTTCTTATAGCATAAGCCTAATAGTACTTTTCTACCCAGAAGGTAAGCATTGTGCATGAATTATTTCTTTTCCACACACCACTCTCCCTACCTTGGACTCAGGACAGGTAAACTTGATATTTCATATATGTACTCTGGCCCCCTTGATTAAAGTTGAGGAAAGGCCCATTGTGTGACATTTTAGGCCTCTGTCTTTGTCCCTTGGACAGACCATATACTAAAATTAAAACTACTGAATGAATTACAAAAAATAACATTACTGGTACCTTTTGTGACCATTCCACTAATTATGTTTAGTCAGGTTACAGTGTTACAGTTTTTGGTTCTACTTCATACTTTCATTCAGTTTAAGTTTTTTTTAACCTAATGATTTTAGTATTAATAATTTGATAATAGCTTTTAGTCATCAGTCCTGGCTTATGAGTTAATATTTATAAAGCACTTTAAAAAGTCTGGCAAGGGCTTCCCTGGTGGCGCAGTGGTTAAGAATCCGCCTGCCGATGCAGGGGACACGGGTTCGTGCCCTGGTCTGGGAAGATCCCACATGTCGCGGAGCAAGTAAGCCCGTGAGCCATGGCCGCTAGGCCTGCGCGTCCGGAGCCTGTGCTCCGCAACGTGAGAGGCCACAGCAGTGAGAGGCCCGCATACCGCAAAAAAAAAAAAAGTCTGGCAATAGTGAATACTATATAGGTATCCATTACATAATTTTAAAATACATAAATAATGGCAATTTATTGTAGAGATCAAGGAAATCCATTCTATTTTCTTATTTATGAGATGACAGAAAAACACAAGTAGTTTGGTTTTAAAGTTGTGTACTAGAATTTTTTTCAGCCATTCTTCGGTACAATTTTAATAACTGTTATCAGGTGCTGGTATATATGCAGAAATTTAGATGAGATATACCTAATTTGCCTTTTATAGTTTATAAGAATAGAAACTCAAATAATTGTGTTGGAATTCTGTGTTTTTAAAAGGTAGTGCTGAAAATCATTGGTTATAAATTCAGAGTATAATGTACTTTGTTTATAAAGCACACAGTTTGTATCCAGTTCAACTTTATTAGTTCTTTTATTATTTTGTTTTGATAAGACTTCTTTGCTATTTATTTTTCCCTCTTTACTGAACTGGCTACCGGTTGATTTTTCCTGTTACATACATTAGTCTCTTACTAACTTTAAAATATATTTTCTATGTAACTTTTAAAGGTTACTTTCCATTTACAGTTATTACAAAATATTGGCTATATTCCCCGTGTTGTACAATACATCCTTGAGCCTGTCTTCACCCGATAATTTGTACCTCCCACTCCCTCACGCCTACATTGCCCCTCTCGCCCTCTCCCTACTGGTAACCACTAGTTCTCTATATCTGAGTCTGCTTCTTTTTTGTTATATTCACTAGTTTGTTGTATTTTTTGAATTCCACATATAAGTGATATCATACAGTATTTGTCTTTCTCTGTCTCACTTAGTTCACTTAGCATAATATCCTCCAAGTCCATACATGTTGCTGCAAATGGCAAGATTTTGTTCTTTTTATGGCTGAGTAGTATTCCATTGTGTGCATATATATATAAAATATATGTATATATTTTATATATATATATATAATATATGTATATATATATATATATATATACACACACACACACACCACATCTTTATCCATTCATCTGTTGATGGACACTTAGGTTGCTTCCATATTTTGGCAATTGTAAATAATGCTGCTATGAACATTGGGGTGCATGTATTTTATCAAATTAGCATTTTTGTTTTTTTCAGATATATATCCAGGTGTGGAATTGCTGGGTCATATGGTAGTTCTATTTTTAGTTTTCTGAGAAACCTTCATACTGTTTTCCACAGTGAAATACATACACACCCCAAACTATGAACATAAATTTAGAATTTCATCAAAAGCTTTTGAAACCTTAATCTTTATTAACAGATATTCAGGAGTATCATAGATAATACTCACATTACATTCATCATTCTTCTAAATTTGGGGCTTTAGGAAGAGCCAGTGTGTGTTTTACAGTTAAATAAGGAGCAAATAGGCGTCATGCAGTGATTGTGGTAACAATATATCCTTTTTCATTTTGACAAATTTTTCAGATTAGGCTACAAGTTACAAATGTAGTTGATTTTCTTAATCGATGCTATGTTGATATTAGAGAGGATGTGAAGTAGTTAGATTGGGTTTTATAAGAGTAATAAAAAAGAATAATGTAGATAAATATCAGTTGTTGAAGTTTTGTCTCCAGTTCTTCTTTAACTTCTTATTTGGGAGCAAAATATACTAATACATAAGTGATATTTTTTAATACTGGTCATCTTGTGCCAAACTCCATTTTGCCTTTTGAAAATCCTTAGGTAAAAATTAGGTATTTATTAACTCAGTATTGTTTTATTTTACTTTCTTGAAGCCAATTAAAAATCTCAGAAAATAAGACAAATTGACATAAAAATGTATCATAAGCAATACTAATATTAGAAAATTTCAGACATAAGCCTCCTCCATGTTGTAGTTAAAGAGCAATATGTCCTTCAAAGTCCTGTGTACATTTTGTAAACTCCTCTTTCCTTTCTGATAAACCTGGCATGAATTTAGCTAGAGTGTATTTGTGGTGAGTGAGACTTGAGAGTGCAAAATTCCGTGAAACTATATGCAGAAAAAAAACTGGAAGGAGATAAGCCAGATAGTGGTTGTATATCTGAACGGTGAGATTGTGAGTGATTCTTTTTTCTGATTGTCTATATTTTGTCAAACTTTCTGTAATGAGTATGTTTGGTCTTTATAATGGGAAAATATTGTGATTTAAAATGTTAATACCTAGGAGCTAAAGCGTGACATGAAAGTATATTGGTATAGCATTTTGGTAGGATTTCTTATATAGCAAATTTTCCTAATGTAGAATAATATATAAAATAAGATGATTGGCATGATTTTCTAAGAATGCATTTCTATATATTTTAACATTAATAAACAACAGCATCATTACTTTTATCCGTCATTGAGTTAACTATTGCATATGTGTTCATCTATCATCATGTCATGTGTGTTTTTTTAATCTAGATGAGAAATATTCGATTATCTGACTTCACCGAATCCTTAAAAAAGATAAAACGCAGCGTGAGTCCTCAAACCTTAGAAGCATACATACGTTGGAACAAGGATTTTGGAGATACTACTGTTTAAGCCTGCAGAACGTTTTACTTTCCAAGAGAGAAACATACCATCTTCTATGAATAGTTATCTGCTACAGAAACTCAGCCTAAGTTTACAGGACTTTTCAGAGTCTTACAATTATTTGTGCACCCCAGAAGATGAACCGTAAAATAAATTTAAATAAAGTATACAATGCAAATGGAATATTTTGTTTAAGGCCTTCTTGCCTTGATGGTCACAGATATCCCGATGGGCACTGTAAGTTAGAGCAGAACAAAAACTGATTCTGGTCTTCTTTACCAATATAATCATAATGTAAATAATAATTTGTATATTATGTTGCAGATGAAAGTATTCCAGAGACAGTGAATGGTAGAAGACACAAGAGCCTTTGGTTGTAGAGCCTTTGGTTGTTTGTCTTCTGACATCTTTTCTTAAAATAGTAATTTTTTCTATTTTCCTTTCCTATTGTTGTCTTTACTACACTCTGGGTGATTGGAATGCCAAACACTCTGTTTCTTTTTTTTTTTCTTTTTACAAATTGTGTGCCAAATGAAACTTTTTCCTATGTAACAATAGTAGGAAAAAAGTATTTTGAAGGTTTTTTTCTTCTTCATAAATATTCAGACATTAAACAATGTGTCCTTTTCACTTTTTATTTTTCTATTACCTTTCTACCAAACAATTTAGAAAGCAATATGAGAGCAACAAAACAAATCTAGTGAAATGGAGAGGGAGAAATTTTGAAGTTTTCAGACACTCTGTCATACAACATGTAGATCCTCCTGTGACCTGCGGTATTTTTTTGCTAATATATTTGTCAGAAATCTATTGTAGACTGTTAACTTATTCCTAATGGAATTTATTTTGTTAGAATTCTAATATTTAAGAAAGCCAATTTTAACTGCTGTAAAAGTGGTTTCTGTGCAAGAGAAGGGAAGTACCAGGAGCTAAGACATTTCTAATTTATTGCTTATTACTTTCTTACTGTTTATAGGATAATTACAAGCCAGTGGATTTACCATGTTTTATTCTTAATAATTATTAATCCCTCCAATGAAACTTTAAAAAAATTACTGAATTTTTATACACTGCTTACATTTTATAGGTTTCTTGTACTCACTTTGTTAACTAAAAAGTTTTAGTCTGTTAATCTGCCTTTTGTTCCCCAAAAATGTACAGTAATTCTGTTTCTTGTTTGTATAAGTATGCCTGGGTTTTTATTATAAAAATGTCATTGTAGGAAGTAGAGACTCATATCATGGCCTTTTAAATATTGTAATAAAGGGAAATAGATATTTGCCCTTAGTTTACTGGTTAAAAGTTTGTTTATAGAAATTTTCTTTGGTGCTTTTATGTAAAATGTCATGGGTAGAAATAATAATTTTGTAGTAACAAATATTTTTCATTTAGGAAAAATATCTTTGGTTTAGAGAGAATATATTAAAGTTAAAAACTTTCCCCCACTAGATAAGAATTTTACAATGAAGACATACATTCTTCTTAACTTTACTCTTTCTCATCTTAAAGATTTATCTAAATACAGAAGATGTATGATTTCTTAAGATCATGTGCTATTTGTAACCATAACTTAAATCATGTTTCTTCTAATCATAGAACTCCCTGGATAATAAAAATGAAGGTTGAGATAAATAGAAAAAAATTTTTTTAAGCCAGAACCGTACATATTTTTAGGTTATGAGTAGTATCTTTCTAAGGTCTCCAACACTAAACCATCCATTATAAAATACTGATAATGACAGATGATGAAATATACACGATAACAAGAATTAGGAACATCCCAAATTAAAACATTTTCAATAAAGCTCATAAAATTTCATTTTTTCTTTTCATTTAGAAAAAGATTAACATTATTGATACTTGGATAACTGGTCAATCGTACTAAAAGCCTGTGTGCTTTAAACTCAACTTTTAAAATATAAACTCCTTTAAAATTATCATAAAATTATCTGCAATAATTGAATGTAGCTCACTTTTTATTGGGAAAGGTTTTAGATAACAAAGACTTCAAATGTTATATAAAAGTCAAACTAATATTGTCATAAACATTGAGTCAGAATTATATTACTGTATGAATATGCATCTGGGTATGGAAGTTACTTTAATTTCCTGATGAGGTCTAAAATTGAGCTTAGTGCTACAGAACTATTTTCTTTGACTTAACTATGACCAAGTTTTATTTTAAGCTGTGTTTCTCTCATGGAAGGGCCATAAACATAGAATAATTATATAGTAGGATGTGTAAGGGATTGGTTTGGTCTTTTTCAATAAAGATAGAAGTTGAGGTTTCCTGAATTAGTATTAGGCTTAGATTGTGACCTTGTAGATTTTGCACTGAGCTCTGTGTCATGTTATTTCGTAAAAGGTAATGAATGTTTAAACATTAAACGTTAGTGTGCTGTTCATGTTAATATGGCAGAGTTTTGTAAACTAAATTAAAACTTACTGATGTACTGGACTTTGAGCCAAGGGAAAGAATCAATACCATCTTTCCAGATATCTTAAGGGTAAAAGCTTATTCTAAGACAGTCTGCCAACTGAGGTTATTAGATTTCCGACTTGCAAATACACTTTGTGCTTGGGAAGAATTGGAGGAAAATCAGATGCTAGAATTCTAATTTAAGTAAATATACAGCAGTCCTTGTTTATAGTGTAAAATTCATTATATTTTGTACAAAAACTAATTCTTTTGGTAGAATGAACCATTTACAGTTTGTTTTTGGACTCTGAGTCAGAGGGTTTTCCTTTAAATGCCTGTCTTAGTTTACTCTGGTCTTTTGTACTTTTCTTCAGAAGAAATGAATTAAAAGGTTCAGCTGCATAAGTGGGTTTTTATCCTAATGGATTGGAAATAAATTATAAACTTTATTTTTGCTTTTAATTTTTTTATTTGAAACGTTGAGATTTCAGAGTTTGCAGTCTGGTATTGAAGGAATAGCTTTTATTGGACTGACTCTCTTGCCAATAAAAATATAAAGTCTAAACAAAGTATAAAAAGCTATGATTAGAAGACTCTAGAAAGCAATCAAAAACAGGCAAAAACAGCACAAAGTCATATACTAGAAGAGATCCACATTAACTAGCTTTTACCATGAGGGCAATTTCCAGCTTGTGCAGTGTGCTTGGAAATAGAATTCAAGCAGAATGTCAAGCAGAATGTGACAGTCTTGCTGGGCTGAGGAGTCATTTGGGGCTTCTAGAACAGCTTGAAATTAGGAGGGAAATTCTGAAAAGGAGAGAGCTTCAGAGATCTAATCCCCCAAATCTGCTTGCAAATTCTTTTCAAATGCTTGGTGGATTCAAAAATTATACCTGTGCAGTGTGATATTCAAAGGAACCCAGCAGAAAGCAATAGCTGAAGTCCAAGGAAGTGGTAACAACAGCTGGGCGAATACAGGGCGCATAAGAGGGGTTTAGTAAACACTTCTGGTTTCCCACTGAAACCCATAACGGACTGTGGCTTAGGAGGAAGGACAACATCCCAGAACTTTAGGACTCCGGGCAAAATGGGAAGAAACTCACTGAAACAAAGCTTAAACTCAGGCTTACACAGCATCATGGTTATACATTAGTAAGTTAACAGCTAGCCAGAATAAAACATTGTTTAGAAGAAAACAAAATCCAGAGTCTTTACAACATGTCATTCACAAAGTCCAGTACAAAATAAACCTTAAACATACAAAGAAAAATTATATGATCCATAATCAACAGAATATAGAAGCAGATACATAGATGACCCTATGTTGGAGTTAACAAAATTATGTTTTAACAGCTTTAAAATACATTTTAAAATTTACAGGGGAAAAAATGGTGGATCAGTAGATTGGGATTCTTGGCAAAGGAATAGAAACTGAAAACCAAATGGAAAGTCTGGTGATTAAAAATAAGAATCTGAAATGAAACATATAGTGTCTAAATTTAAATATTCACTAGATGGGCTTAACAGTAAACTGGACAAGCAGAGGAAAGAAAAGTGGAAGACAGCCAGTACAATTATCTGACTGAAGCACAGAGCAAAAAAGAAACAGCAGATATTTGAGACCTGTGGGACAGTATCAGTCTAATGTACAGGTACTTTTGAGGTCCAGAGGAGAGGAAAGGAAGAGAATGGGGCAAGAGAAATATTTGAAGCAGTAATGCCTGAAATTTTCTCAAAATTGTTGGAAAACATCAACTTACAGGTCCAAGAAGTTCAGTGAATTCCAAGCAGAATAAATGCAACGAAGATCACATCTGAGTGCATAGTATTGCAAAACACACACACATGCACAAAACCAAACCAAATAAAAAAAATCTCAAAAGCATCCAGAGAAGGGAAATGACATTACACTTGAATAAACAGTAAAAGTGGTGGCTAACTTCATCAGAAACAATGGAGTCCAGGAAATGATGAAACGACATTCTTAAAAGTGCAAAAATCATACACTACTATATAAAAAACAGATAAGGCCCTACTGTGTAGCACAGGGAACTATATTCAATATCTTGTAATTTAAAATGGAAAAGAATCTGGAAAATTATATATATATATATATATATATATATATATATATATATATGGGAGTCACTTTGCTGTATACCTGAAACTAATACAACGTTGGAAATCAACTGTATGTCAATTAAAAAAATAATAAAGTGCAAAAATTAACAAAAGTTAACCTAAAATTCTGTGTCTTAGAATGTTCAAAATAGTATGACAAAATAAGAGCTATTCCAGGTGTACAAAACCTAAGAGGATTTGTTGTTAGCAGACTGACATTATAGGAAATGCTTTAAGAAATTCTTTAGGCTTACAGAAAGTAATCCTCCATAGGAATCTGTATCGCCAGGAAGGAATTAAGAACTTTAAAAATGATATATATGTCAGTAAATACAAAAGATCATTTTTTCTTAATTTCTCTGAATATCTATTTGTTGTTTTAAAAAAACTTACAGTGTGGTATTTATAATGTATGTAGAAGTAAAGTAGATGACAGCACAAAGGGTAGGAGAGGGCAGTAAATGGAATTATGTTGAAATAAGGTTATTACATTGCACATAAAGTTGTATAGTATTAACGTAAGGTAGACTAATGAGGATGCATATTACAATCTCTTACCCAGCAAAGGGAACAAGAGTATGGGGCAAAGTCCAGAGGAAACCAAGCACCAGCTTCCAAGAGTCCTCTCCCAGTGGAATTACACAGGATTCACTTAATTCCTCCAGCATCAAGTTATGACAACATGGGTGAAGATGTTAGGCCTAACTTGTTAGGCACAGTGAACCACTCTCAGGGAATGGTGGGAACCCTCCCCCAAGTCCAAGTTCCCGGATGCCAACCAAACTTCAGGCCTTTCAAAAGATAGCAATCTCAGCCCAGCTATGCTAGCTTCTTTTCTGCACAGTGGTTCCGGGCAGGTTTTGCAGTGGGGAGGAGGGAGACATGGTGGCCTAAAGTGGGGTGTCGTAGACCACGTGGGGTGAGGAGGGTGTCTACAATAATGGGCAGCTTAGTATGGGGTATTGGGGACAGAGTAAGGAAGTTATTCATATGCGTTGGGGCAACCTGGAATGAGGAATAAGTTCTCAAGAATAGAGAGGTGTGTACTGGGGAAAGGTGTCAGCAAAGATGACAAACTGCTTACATGCAGGAGACTTAATCAGACAAGTCAATATATTAACCATAGTGGAGCCATGTTTCTCTCAGAGAAAGGAGTTACGAATACAAAAAAAATGAAACCTGTGGGGTTGGGCTGGAATTGGATTTAAGAGTATGAATTCATGATTTAAGATATATAAAAATAGATGAAGAAATGTAGATGTAAATATATTTATATTTGTGTACACATATTCCCCAGTTCTTTGCACTGAGAAGGCCCTGGAGTAGTTACACCTCAAAAGTAATGAGCACACATACCACGCTTGTCTTCTAAGTTCTCTACTGTCTTAGTCTGTTCAAGCTGCCACATTTTTAGGTGTTTTTTAAAAGCAACATCCTCCTTCTTGGTATCAAAATCTTAGTCTGCTTAAGCTGCCATCACAAAAATATCATAGACTGCATGACTTAAATGACATATTTATTTTCACAGTTCTGGGGCGTAGGAAATCCAAGATCAAGGTGCCGACCAATTTTGTTACTGGTGAGAGCTCTCACTGGCTTGTAAATGGCTGTGTCCTCAGTGACAGAGCTCTGGTGTCTCTTCTTATGGGGACACTAATCCTATCTTGAGGGTTCCACCCTCATGACCTCATCTAATCCTACTTATCTCCCAAGGACCCCATGTCCAAATACCATCACGTTGTGTCGGTAGGGTTTCAATATACGAATTTTAAGGGGACACAAACATTCGGTGCATAATATCCACTAAAGGAACCAGGACTCCTTGGTGAAATGGACAACTCCAGGTTTAGGGCAGAGAAAATACAGGATAACCCAGAATATCTTGTGCCAGAAAAGAAAGTGCTTAAAGAAGGATGAGGATGA
This sequence comes from Kogia breviceps, assembly GCF_026419965.1. Classification (NCBI taxonomy): domain Eukaryota; kingdom Metazoa; phylum Chordata; class Mammalia; order Artiodactyla; family Physeteridae; genus Kogia; species Kogia breviceps. Next base: position 78,283,080 of record NC_081320.1, on the reverse strand, counting down.
ATTATTGATTAGAGGGGCTCCCACTGGACAATTGTGAGCATCTAAAGTAATTATAGTAATGGATTATAACCCATGAGGTAAAATAAGAAACCATGAGCCAATGTGAACATATACATAAACACAAGAATAAATTGAAAGTGTGATAAAGTATGAATACATTCACATAGTTTCAAAGTACAGTTTTTACAGTGGAAAAACTTTACAGATACCACCTTAATCTAGTGATGAAAGTTATTACTGGGCCAAATTTCACATAATAGGGTCAATGAGAAAAATGCAGTACTACTGTGATATTCCTGTCAAAGATTCACAACCTGAATCTATTCCAGGAGCATTCTACAAAATAATTGGAATCTTCAAAATAACTGGCAAATTCACGAAAGTCAAGTGAAAAACTGAAGAGCTGTTCCAGACTGAAGGAGACAAAACAGAATGACAACTAAATGCAACTTGTGATTTAGAACTGGTTCCTTCTGCTATAAAATACCTTATTGGAACAACTGACAAAACTTGAATGGAGTCTAAGGGTCAGATGACAGTAATGTGTCATTGCTAATTTTCTGATTTTGATGGCTGTTACTGTGGTTACATAGAAGTGTGTCCTTGTTTGCAGGGAATATACACTAATATGTTTGGGGGTGATGGGGCAGCAGGTCAACAACTTAACATTTCAAGGAAAACAAAGTTATTTGCACTGTAGTTAAAACTTTTCTGCAACTTTCTCATTGTTTCAAAATATTTTCAAATAATGTTTGGAGAGGAATTCCCTGGCGGTTCAGTGGTTAGAACTCTGTACTCTCACTGCCGAGGGCCTGGGTTCAATCCTTAGGGAACTAAAATAAAATAGACCTCAGGAAACTTCCAAACATCATCATCATCATCATCATTTTTGCTGCAAACCGCATGGCCTGTGGGATCTTAAGTTTCCCAACCAGGGATGAACCCAGGCCCCCTGCAGTGGAAGCGTGGAGTCCTAACCACTGGACTGCCAGGGAATTCCCTTTCATTTTTATTCAGTTTACAATTTTGAATCTTTGGTCAATCTTCCCTTAAAAGATGCTGAAATTAAATGGTATGTTTTCTACTTTTATTTTAAAACTTTTATTACACAGCGGAGTTATTTAAATCTTTTCTACTCTGCTGACACAAAACATTTTACCCTTTCTGAGGAACAAACAATTGAATTATTTGGTACAGATCTGTAGTGCAGGACATTAAGTATCTAACAAAATCCTGAGTTCTGTAGCAATTTTTTTTGCCTGTCTCCCTGAAGTTTAGGAAAAAGATTTTCCTAAACTCCTGGGTCTTGGCTCTAGATTAGAGTTTTCATTTAACTTCTATAAATCTGACTTCTGGTCTAGTAAGTTTACAATGTGATTTTGATTTTCCTGAGAAAACCCTGAAGAAAAGGTATGTCACTTAGAAGGTAAGGGACAGCCAGGAGGGTAGGTTTTAGAAAGTTGCAAAATCTTTCAGAGAGACTGTCTTGGAGTTAGAATTTTCTTTTGAAGCCTCAGCATACCAATTAACAAAGCTGACTGTTCACTGGGTGTTCTGTCTTCTCAGTTTAAAAAACTGATTTTCTGTCGAAAGTTCTCGTAATTGTTATTCTATGTTGATTTTTTTCTAACTTACCAATGAAAATGCAAGACTTTGGATTATAAGTAATTTTATATAAGGGACAGAAGTTCTTCTAGGAGGAGGTGAAGACTTTGACATAGGTAATTTGCAAGAAAGGGAGGCCATGGTGGTTGATTGACAATGTGTATTTTGTTAGTGTCACAGATTCTCCAGCCAAGCAGGATGACTAGGAAGAGTCTGTACAATCAACAGTCACAAACTCTACAGGTTACTAATGTTAGAATATGGACTAATCAAAGTGATCTTTTTTTGACAAACTGACAGGACAGTGTTCTCATGAAGGTTCTGCAGGATACCTAAGGCAAAGTTTGATCAATCACTTTTTCAACAATTGATCACCAATCCAATGGGACTTGCAATTGTTAGGGCTTAGGGCTGGCTTGTACTGAAGACTTACCAGGTTTATACTTCCATCTGTTTCCTATGGAACACTCCCTTATACATTAGAAATAGATAAAACAATAAAATATAAACAAAACACATGAAACAAGACTTCGTAATACAAACAATAGCAAAAGCAACAAGAAAGAGTAAGCAGGTTAATGGTAAAAATATATTCAAAACAAAATAAAACGTCTAATAACTTCATACAAAGATCTAGGCCTAATTATAGAATACACCTCCAAACAAAGGTCTAATTATTCAACATAAGAACCTGTGTCTGTGGTTCTATTCCTAGTTTGCTGTTTTTTCTGGTAGAGGTGTTAGATTTGTCAAATGTTTTTCTGCATCTATTGAGATGATTGTGTGGCGTTCGCCCTTTATTAATATGGTGTACTGCATTGTTAATTCTCATATGTTGAACCTGCTTTGCATTCCTGTGAATTCTCACTCACTCATTCATGTGTATGATTCTTTTTATATTTTGGTGGATTCATTTTGCTATTATTCTGTTGAGGGTTTTTTGCATCTACGTTCATATGGGATGTTGGTCTGTACTTTTCTTGTGATGTTTTTGTTTAGTTTTGGTATCAGGGTAATTCTGGCTTCATAGAATGAGTAGAGAAGTGTTCCTTTCTCTTCTATTTTTGGGGAACAGTTTGTCAATGATTGGTGCTAATCCTTCTTTAAATGTTTGGTAGACTTCATTGATGAAGCCATCTTTGCCTGGGCTTTCTGTGGAATTTTTTTTTTAATTATAAGTTCAATTGCTTGTTATGTCTAATCAGATTTTCTATTTCTTCTTGAGTCATTTTCAGTAGTTTGTATCTTTATAGAAATTAGTCCGTTTCATTTAGGTTATCTAATTTGTTGGTATATAACTGCTTATAATACTCCCTATGATCCTTATTTCTGTAAGATCAATAGTAATGTCCCCCCTTTCTTTCTTGATTTTAGTAATTTTTAAAATTATTTTTAAAACTTTAATTAATTTATTTATTTTGGCTGCACTAGGTCTTAGTTTTGGCATGCATGCGGGATCTAGTTCCCTGACCAGGGATCGAACCCAGGCCCCCTGCATTGGGAGTGAAGAGTCTTACCCACTGGAACACCAGGGAAGTCCCAATTTTAGTAATTTGAATCTTTTTTTTCTTGGTCTAGGTAAAGCTTTGTCAATTTTGGTGAAAATTTCAAAGAATCAATTTTTGGATTTGTTTTCTTTTTTAAAAAATTAATTAATTAATTAATTAATGTTTTGGCCGTGCAGCTTGCAGGATCTTAGTTCCCTGGGCCCCTGCAATGAAAGCAGAGAGTCCTAACCACTGTAACCACTGGACCGCCAGGGAATTCCCTCTCTATTAATAGTTTTTCTATTCTCTATTTCATTTATTTCCTCTCCAAGCTTTATTTCCTTCTTTTTACTTTAATTTTTTGGCCGCACCGCACAGCACATGGGACCTTAGCTCCCTGAGCAGGGATCAAACCCGTGCCTCCTGCAGTGGAAGCACAGAGTCTTAACCACTGGACCACCAGGGAAGTCCTTTTATTTCCTTCTTTTTGCTTGCTTTAAGTTTAGTTTGCTCTTCTTTTTCTAGTTTCTTAAGATGGAAGATTAGGTCATTGATTTGAGATCCTTCTTTTTTTAATACATGCATTTACAGCTATACATTTCCCTCTAAGGACTGCTTTTGCTGTGTCCAATAAGTTTTGGTATGTTGAGTTTTAATTTTCATTCATCTCAACGTATTTTATAAGTTCTCTTGTGATTTCTTCTTTGATCCATTGACTAAGAGTATGTTTTTTAAATTTCCACCAGATGGGAGCATCCCAAATTTCCTTCTGTTATGGATTTCTAATTTCATTCCAGTATATTTGGAGAACATACTTTCTATGATTTTAACCCCTTCAAATTTATTGAAAATTATTTTATGGCCTAACAAATGTTCCATCCTGGTAATGCTCCATATACTCCAGAGAAGAATGTGTATTATGCTGTTGTTGGATGGTGTATTCTAGACATATGTTAGGCTAATAGGTATATAGTGTTGTTCAAGTTTTCTGTTTCATTGTTGATCTTCTCTCTAGTTGTTTCCTGTGATTTTATATCAATTACTCAATTCCCTGTACTAGATTTTCTTTTTCTTCTTTTTTTTTTTTTTTTTTTTTTTGGTGGTATGCGGGCCTCACTGTTGTGGCCTCTCCCGTTGCGGAGCACAGGCTCCGGACGCACAGGCTCAGCGGCCATGGCTCACGGGCCCAGCCTCTCCACGGCATGTGGGTTCTTCCCGGACCGGGGCACGAACCCGTGTCCCCTGCATCGGCAGGCGGATTCTCAACCACTGCGCCACCAGGGAAGCCCTCTTTTTCTTCTTAAAATAGCTTGAGAGATTTATTTTTGCTAACTCTAAACCCTGTTATACTCATCAATAAGGAATTAGTTATATATATTGATATTAAGGCACATGCCTATGATTGAATTCTCTAAGGTCACTAAAATCATATTCTAGATAATTAAGACATGGGAAAAATGTCAGAATACATCCTTACATGAAGTAGGCAGACTATAAATAATATGTACTGTTTGATTCCAGCTTTGTTAAAATAAAAGACTGGAAAGAAACTTCAAGAATCAAGAATGGGGACTTCCTTGGTGGCACGGTGGCTAAGAGTCTGCACTCCCAATGCAGGGGGCCGGGGTTGGATCCCTGGTCAGGGAACTAGATCCCACATGCAAGCTGCAACTAAGAGTTCGCATGCCACAACTAAGGAGCCCACCTGCTGCAACTAAGACCTGGCACAACCAAATAAATAAATATTTTAAAAAAAGAATTAAGAATGATTTGCTCAGGGTAAATGAAGCAATAATGTTCTAACTTGCCTTCTTGATTCTAATCCTGTACCAGAGTAGCAAGTACTGAGTAGTTGGTAAGGCTTTAAAACTATGGTGTACAGAATTCCAGGTCCACCTTTGACTAGGTGTGTTACCTTGGCACACAACTTTCCAAGCAGAGGCTACCTATATCAAAGGGCTGTTATGAGGATTAAATAAGATGATACACTAAGTTCTTAGTAATAGTACTTACCACATAAGTGCTTAATAAATGTTAGCTATTATCTTCCATCTACAGTTCATTCTCCATACCACAGCCAAATTGTAGAAGATCACTCCGTTGTTAAAACCGTCCACTGGCTTCCGGTCTCACTTAGGAAAAAAAAAAAAAAAACCAAGCTCTTTACCCCTAATTAGAAATTCCGACTTGATCTGGCCCGTTTATCACTTAGATCTTCTCTTCGTTTCTTCCCCTCAAGCACAACTCTCCAGACATACTACCTTCTTTCTGATCTTAAAACACCCTTGCTTGTTTTACTTAGGTATTTGCATTACTTATTCTGACTAGAAAAAAACTTCACAGAAAGACTTGCCATTTGGAAGTCAATTTAATCTTCTTAGAGAAGCTTTCTCTGATTACCTCTCTAAATTAGCGACCCAGTTACTCTCTATACCATTACCCTATTTTCTAAATGGCACTACTTAACGATATATTTAAAAAATTTCCTTCTCCTACTTGTTTTGTCTTCTTCTTACTAGAATATCATTTTCACGAGATCAGTACCTGACACACACGTACTCCATATTCAATTTCTGTCGAATGAATTATATTTCGATGTGTTTTATTTTCCTTTTATAAAATAATCTTATAGAATTTAAGTAGTATTTTAGGGAGCACAACACAGTAGTCTGTCAGTAGGCCTGAGTTCAAATTCAGCTACTACGGCAAACTAGATGTATGTCTCTGGGCAAGTTTCTTAATCCTGTTTCCTCACTTGAAAAATGGGAATGTAATCTATTTCGTAAGGTATTGCAAAAATTAAATAACACAACATAGGTAAAATTGCTTCAGGACTCAATGAAACTTTTCTAACATTACAAAGAAACCCTAATTGCTCCTTGACAAAGACCTCAGCGCGTACCTCTGCACCCACACCTCGGCCGGGGCTGAAGAGTCGCTCTAGCCGCCACCTTCGCCTCTATAGAACGCAGGGACAGCCGGGAAGGGGGAGTGGAACCACGAGGCCGGTGCACGCACTTCCGTCCCCGCGTCGCTCGCAGCCAATCGGCCTCTGATGCCCAACCCCCTTCCGCTCTAGGGAAAAACCAGCTCCTAGACCGTCTTCCGGCGGCAGCTGTGCCGCTCCTTATCATGGTGAGTTGGCCAGGGTTATGAGGGTTTCTGTTGTAAATGATTCCTCTTATCCTTCTGGTCCTGAAGAGGCCTTGAAATGCCTCAGCCACCCAGAGGTGGGGTCGTCGGAGTTATGCTCGGGGTCCCCGGAAGGAGCGGCTGGCGTCCGAGAGCGTGCCGTCAGAGCTCTGATGGTCCCTCGCTCCCTTTACGGTTCCTTTGCTGTTCCGGACCCCGGCCCCGCTCCAGGCCGACCTTTCGGCTCTGGGCGAGTTTATGACTCCTTCCTGCAATAGAAATAAAAGTCTCTGCCAGTGTCAGCGACTACAGCACCAACAAAAGATCAGAAAGCAAGTCCACAGCAGCAACGACCGTATTAGTGATGCTTACAGCAGTGACGATAACACTGGCGTAAATAAAGAGGATGGTTAGTAGGGTTTTGAGGCTGACGCCCCAGTCTCCAACTTGCCTTTATCGAGTGCGACAGCCGAGTATGGCAGCAGCTTTCAGAAGGCCAAAGACTGGCAAAAGTCAAGGTGTTGATAGTGTCTCTTACTGCAGCTTATTTTTTGTGTGCGTTTGTAGATCCCAGTATACCTTATGGCTTTGGGGATGTATTTAAATTTTGTTAGAGGTGTTAGTCATTTTATTCCTTTAGAAATCAAGTATATAGCTCTTTTATCTAAGTATAAGCAGTTGATTGTGATTTCAGTGTCAAAAGAGGTACACACCATTGTATCAGAAAATGTATGGGTCTCTTATTGATAGCCTGTATATGACAAAAGGACCACGTTTCTGTGCCCCAGCACTGTCACTCTAAGTTTTTTCCTTGAGTGGATATGGTCGAAAAAATGTCTTATTCACATGTTTGAAAGTATTTTCTAAATTTCCTGTAATCCTTCCTTTACATGCAGAAAGTGGGTAAAAGTTTACTTTTTTTGCTGACCAAATAGCTGTGTTCTCCTTCAGAACATTCACCACTGTGTAGACAGAGTTAAGTTTCTAAAACTGACCATGCCACTCCCTTGCTTAATATTCTTCTTTTTTTTTTTTTTTTCCTTTAGCCTGAAAGCTAAAGTCCTGTTTAGTATGGCAAGCAAAGACATCTGTAGTCTAGCTTCTTACCTTTACAGGCTCTTTTTACACATACATACATGCATACACCCATATTCCAGCTACAGTGAACAGCTTGCAGATTGTGCTCTAAGAATTAGACCTTTGCACCGAATTAATATATCCTCTTCTCTCTGCCAGAATTGCTCTCCATTTCCTGTCTGCCATCCTTATCAGTATAACCCTTAACATGTCCTTTAGTCTCTTTCATGAGCCTTTCTGCCATGTCTCAACATCCTATTAAGTGCCTCCTTTATGCTCCTGTGAGGGTGCTTTTTACCAGTAACATCTGGTGCATTTTACCAGACTGTGTTAAAGTTGTGTATTCACTTGTTTTTCTCACTTCCTAGGCTGTAAGCTTTTTGAGAGGAGGACCTATGTATTCACTCTGATATCCCCAGAACCTTTTGTACAGTGCCTGGCCCAGAGGACGTTTTCAATAAATATCTGTTTTATAGAACACTGAATAAGTAACCATGGCAGTAAATCTTTATGCGTGAAACATTAGTAATAAGGGGAATAGTAGCATTTAAGTTTTATTTTTAAAGTTACCCATTATGTATTATTTATTAATAACATGCTATGTGCAAAGCGTAGTGCTTTCTTAGAAAATGTCAAGGAAATATAGCCCTTGTCATTAGTGAAGTTACTAAAAAATTAACTTACCATGCAAGATGACAAGATGAAGGCTAGCCTATGGTTAATTACAAAGCAAGTGGCATAAAAAACTATAGTTTGAATAATCTAATACGGCTACATGTAGGAGGTGAACCAGTAAACTGAGTACTTTGTCCCTTACTCCAGTACTCTTAGTCTACTATTCATTACTCTCACTTGGATGAGGAAACAGAGAGGTCAGGTAACTTGCAAAGTGCTTCAGGGCTATTAGTGCTTGGGTTAGACTAGTCTGGCCTTTTTCCTCTAGAATGGTATGATCATGAGACAAGGAGAACAGCAGTTTAGTTGGAGATGAGGATTCTTATCTGGAGCAAGAAGAAAAAATGGAAAGAAACTGAGGCTAAATCATTGAAAGCATTGACTTCCAAGTTGTAAAATTTGGAGTTTATCCTGATAGCAGTGGAGAGCCAATATAATTTTGGAAAGAGTAACGTGAAAATTAAGATTTTTGTTGGTTTTCCCCCACTATCAGAATGGCATCAGAAATGGCCCTCTGCCTTTTAGAAACCTTATTGATTGGTCTAACCTGAAACTATTTTAAAAAATATTTTTATTTATTCATTTGTTTGTCTGTGCTGGGTCTTGGATGTGGCGTGCAGGATCTTTAGTTGCGGCACGTGAACTTTTAGTTGCAGCATGTGGGATCTAGTTCCCTGATCAGGGATCGAACCCAGGCCCCTGGCATTGGGAACTCGGAGTCTTAGCCACTGGACCACCAGGGAAGTCCTTTAACCTGAAACTTAAAGTAACTGAAATAATTTTAAATGGACTGAAGTTAGAAGATACTCAAGAATACCAGTATTAAGTAGAATTTGTCTTTGGGACCAAAATATCCACACATAATTCTTTAAGACTACAGTATGCTTGTTGACATTAGCATTTATTAACATCTCAGATGAAAATAACATACTGTTCCTTTTCAACTGAATTGGTTTAGCAGAGCCTTAGGGTTATACGTATACACTGGTCTTTATTTGGATATGAAAATTAGTTGTACCTTTATCCTGATGCTTTATTTTTACATTTTTAAAAATATTTTTTACTTTAACTTTTTTATTGTGGAAATTTTCATACATACACAAAAGTAGAGAGAATATAATATAATGAGCCCCAGTGTAACCATAACTTGGCCTCGACAGTTATCAACAGTTTGCTGTTTTTGTTAATGCCAGATTTCTAGAGCTCAGCCTGTTTTCTGCCTTTCCTGAGTCTAAACATAATGCAACGAATGACATGTAAAACTTGAAGAAATGGGATATATCATTTTATAACTATTGAGATGTTTCTAGATGCTGACTATAGGAAAATCATACCTCTGCTTGAATTGCATTTGAAAGTTTTTCACATTTTTAATCTGTTAACTCCTAGTTCCATTGCTATCTGTGGAGCGTCAGTGTTTGAATCAAATTGGCTAACTTTAATGGGGTAGAAATGTAGTATGGTTGTTATAGTGATTGTGGCCTTTACCATCTAAGAAAATGTTTTGTTAAAATCCAAAAATTTAAGTACATGGCACTTAGCAATCAAATTATTATGTATGACCCATTGAAAATTGTGAAGGATTTTTTTTTGCCCTAGAAACAATTACTTTGCTTTTGTAATAACAAAGATTTTCACAGCTTATTTTTCCAGGGTGTTTTTTTGTTTTGTTTTTTGTATTGTATTCCCATCATGAAAGTATAGTAAAGTTGATCAATTGTTTCCCCTTTACAGCTTCTTGGTTTTATGTCCTATTAAGAAGAGTCTTCTCCACATACAAGATTATAAAATTATACATCCATGAGTTTCTTCAATTATTCTGTTGTTTTATATTTTGATTTTAAAATAATGAAAAATTAGAGTAGTAAGGATCCAACTTTACCTTTTTTCCAAATACTATTTATTGAATAACATACTTTCTCCCACTGATACTGGATACTACCTTAATCACAGGCTAATTTCCTATGTGTGCTTGAGCTCTCCTTTATGTTTAGACTTTCTTACATGGTTTCCTGAACTTGAGTGGTAAATCCCACTGTAATCACCACTCAGTCTCTTCTCTCATTGGTAACCCCACTGCCATGACCTTTCTCTGCTAGTACCATACAGTGTACTAGCAGGGACCATGGAAGCTAGGTAGGATAGGATGTCAGATACTTTGAATGCCTAAGAGAGCAACTCATAGGTTTTCCTGTAATAATAGTTGCCAAACCTTTCATATATAAAGCTTTAGTTAGGTAAATTGTAATAATTTCTTTCCGGTAGAGCTATTTGGCAAACTGGTTTTCTGGTTCAAAATTGCCTAATCCATTTTTTTTTAAAAAAAGAGTTTGGTCTAGAGCTAAAATGCCTGGGTTTGAATTCCTGCTCAGCCATTACCAGCGTTGTGTGCTTAGACAATTTACTAAAAATTATTTCCACCACATAGATGATTGTGAGTCTTAAATAGGTAAATACATGCAGAGTGTCTAGAATAATTGCTTGGGACATAATGAGCATTCAAGAAATGTTAGTTATTACTATATCGCAGGAATGAAGAAGATTAGATACTTAAATGTTGATATGTGTACTTTTTGTTTGCTTTAAAGGGGACAATTCATCTCTTTAGAAAACCACAAAGATCTTTTTTTGGCAAGTTATTGCAGGAATTTAGACTTGTAGCAGCTGATCGAAGGGTAAGTTACTTTTATTCCTTAACCCTAATTTTAATTATTGCACAAACATTATAACATTGAAGAAAGGGAATTTTTAAGGCAAATAGAAATCACTCTTGATCCATCACATTGCTTTCATTTTTTTTATGTCAGATAAGTAATTTTTAATGTAAAATTACAGTACTTTAGTATACAGTTGTTTTGCCTGGGAGGAAGCTAGCCTTTGGTTTAGTTTTTATTCTTTTTTTTTTATTCTTTTTTTTTTTTCTTTTGCGGTACGCGGGCGTCTCACTGCTGTGGCCTCTCCCGTTGCGGAGCACAGGCTCCAGACGCGCAGGCTCAGTGGCCTGTATATGGCTCCTGGGCCCAGCCGCTCCGTGACATGTGGGTCTTCCCGGACCGGGGCATGAACCCGTTTCCCCTGCATCGGCAGGCGGACTCTCAACCACTGCACCACCAGGGAAGCCCCCATTGTCTCAATTTAAGCATTTTACTCATCAGTCACTACCTCTTGTCTTTCCAGTTCACTCCTATTACTAGGACCTCCAGTCCATTGACTTTGCTATATTTTCACTATTTTTCACCTCTCATATCCTCATTTACTTACTTACCAATTTAGATTCTCTGGTCTATCATTTTCATTTTCTTGCATATGCCTTCAACTCCTTTGTGCCCCTCTTCTGATTCTCATACTTCCTTGGCAAATCCTTAACCTCATTAAGTCCACTTTTTTCCTACTCTGTACCTGCATGCAAGCAACTGAATGTAGCCTTAAAAAAAACACAAAACCATGCTGACTGGTCTCACTTTAAATTCATGATCAAATATGCCATTAGTGTGGCCCATACTATATGTTCCTAGTTTATTCAGTTTCCAGTTTCCTAAGTGACAGTTTCATACCATTTTCTTTCACTTCTGTCCTCAAACTCCTAAAAGCTTATTCATCCCCACTCTGACCTGTTCATCCTTCTTCCTGTTTCACTGAGAGAAAAGAAGTAATCAGGAGAAAACTTCTGCATCCTGTCATTGGCATATCTACCAACACTCTGCTTTCCCTCCTATTTTGTGAATGAACTGTCTGATCTGCTACATAAGGCCAATTCTTCCACTGTTGCCTACTCAAAGACAGCATTCCTATAATGGTTCCTTCTGTCTCTTCTTTGTTGTTCCTTCTTGAATCATTCTCCTTCTTGGTTATAATTAAATACCATGTATTCCACTCTGAGCTACTGCTTCCTTTCTCTGCTTCCTTTTATACAAAAGTACTTAGAAGAATTGTCTTTACTCTCTTTGTTCACTTTCTCTTTTCCCTGTTTCTATTAAACAAAACCAGTCTGATTCTAGTCCCCACTTATCCACAGAAAGAGCTTTTACAAGGTAACTAATAACTTCTGTGTTGCCAAAAGCAATGGTCATCCTCATTTCCCATCTTATTTGATCTTCAGTGGCATTTGACAAAAAATAGTCTCTTCCACCGTAAAGCAGTTTTATTCATTTGGACTCTGAAATGCCACTCTTGATTTTCCTCCTACTTACTTGGCCATTATTTTTAGTCTCCTTTCTTACTTTCCTCTCATCTTTCTGACCTCTTAAGTTTTGGAGTGTCCCAGGGCTTATGGAGCTCTGGCCTCTCTTGTTTACATTCATTCCATTTAGTTGACACTTTCATTACCATATGCTGATGACCCTATATTTATATCTCAGTCCCTATCTTCTTCTATACCTCCAATTCCTATATATAATGGACTTCTCAACATTTTCACCTGGATATCGAATAGGCATCTCAAATTTAATATGATCAAACCTGAACTTTGATTTTCTGTCACTGCTTCACTACATGGCTCAGGCCGGAAACCTTGGAGTCACTTTTACCCATCTCTTTCCCTCACTCCTCACATCTGCTTTATAAGTAATTCTCGCCGGCTTTATCTTCAGTATAATACTCAGAATCTGACTCTTTTAACACCTGCCTACCACTTTCAAAGCCACCATCATTTCCCACATGGTTTATTGCAATCACATTCTGAATGGTCTTCCTACTTTCATCCTTGCCCCTATGCAATATATTCTACATAGGGAAGCTGAATAAGCTTTTTAAAATGAAAGCTAAGTCGCTTCCCATCTCATCTGGTATACATCCCAATTCTTTTCCTGTCATATATGACACTACTTGATGTAGCCCCAGACTCCCTCTCAGCTCTCTTGTCTAGCTGTCCTCAGCCATTCTTCTCTCTCAAAGAATTTACACTGTGGTTCCCATTTTCTCTCCCAGATATCAACATGCTTAGCACCTTTGCCTCTTTCTGATTTCTGGTCACATGTCGCCTTACCAAAGGAGTCTTTTCTGACCACTTTATCTAGAAGAGCAGCTCTTCCATGTCTTCCATTTACTGTGTTCTTACTGTATTTTTTCTTCTAGCACTTATCACCAATTGACCTTATATGTTTGCTTATTGTCTGTCACCTCACCTGGATTATGAGGTCCATGTTTTGTTCACTGCTGTATCTCCAGTGCCTAGAATAGAGTCTTTTACAAAATATAGATACTCAAATATTTGTTGATTAATAGCTTGATTCAGCATTAGAACTGCATGCATTAAATGCTTTATCCTCCTTTTCTGACTGCTGTCGAATCCCTGTCCTTACTAGACCCCATATCCAATCATTTCATTAATGTCCTCACTAGTATTAGAGTCCCTTGTCTTGTTAATCTATCATATCAGTTCTCAAATCTCTAATATCCCTATCTCACTTGCTTTTCTGGTTTTGCTCGTGGGTGTAGAGGAAGTTCCACAATGGTGTCTACCATAAATTCATGTTAGTAATTATTGTTCTTCTTTTTGATGATTCAATAGTATATTCACCATAACATCTATTCTGCAGATCCTCTTCTAGATTTAAGTTTCCAGTGCTACTTTATCATATCCCCTAATTTTAGAAAATGGCCTTGCTTCTTCCTTTCTAGACTGTTACCTCTGTGTTACATCACTGTCATTTCTTTCTGCCTTACAAATTCTCTTTCTCTTCCATTACCTTCTTACCCTTCTCACTTTCTCACAGGTGGTGTTCTTCCTTTCTAGACCTATGCCTTTCATCTGTATTGTAAAACCATCCTATCCATTACCATACTTGACCTTAGTAATTACATGTTTAATTTTAACACCTCCAAATAACTACCTTTTCACTAATTTATTTCACCTCTACTTTCAAACAAGCATAGGTCTCCCTTTATAGGGAGAGGAGCAGAATAAAAATAAAAAACAGTTCACTTGATCTCTTCTTCCTTTATTTTTAGAATGCTCTTCCTCCTTCCTCTAAATCCTAGCTATTTCAAGGTATATCTCAGATCCTCCCTTTTCTGTGAACTTCTAAACTGTGGTAATCTTTCCCTCTTTTGCAGTCCTATTTCATACAGTTTATTTGGTAAATAACCAAGTACTGCTGTTTTTTGGTGGGTGGGTGGGCAGGGTAACTTTATTTTGATGTACCATCAAACTTACAGAAATGTTACGAGTATAAAGAACTCCCTTATACCCTTTATTCAGATTCATCAATTGCTTTACATTTTGCCCCATTTGTTTTTATCATTGTCTCTACATGTTTATAGAGACAGAATTATATACAAATGTCAGCATATTTTCTCAACCATTTGAGAGTTTGTGTGTCAGAATTTATTTTCTCTTGAATAATTCCCCTTCTAGAATTATTCTTTTAGGCTTATATATTATAATAGTAACTTGGTTGATGATAATTTTGGTAGTTTTAGAAAATGTGGCACTTCAACTTTTGAAACAAGTTGTGCTTATTCCTTTGAATATTAGAGTATGAATCACAGCAACTTGAATGGACCCAGAGAAGTTTATCAGCATTGTACAAATAAGATGATTTTCTTTTTCACAGTCCTGGAAGATACTGCTCTTTGGTGCAATAAACTTAACATGTACTGGCTTCCTGCTAATGTGGTGCAGTTCCACTAATAGTATAGGTATGTCACTGTTCTTAATTTTAGGAGTTAATTATTTCACTTTTATTGTTCTCATTTTAAATAAAGGTATGTCTTGCTTTACATAGAATATATTATTCTGAACTATAGCTCAAACGATTTAAATGAGATAATCTATTCCAAAAATACCTTGTAAACTATAAAATTTGGTTCAGTTGTTAGGCATTATCATTTAAAATGAGCTCTTTTTTAAAAAAAAATTTTAATCTATTTGAAAAACTAAGATTTCTTTTTATTTTTTAATTGAGGTATTGATTTACATTATTATATTAGTTTCAGGTGTACAGCATAGTGATTCAGTATTTTTATAGATTATGCTCCACTAAAAATTATTGCAAAATAATGGCTATAATTCCCTGTGCTGTACAATTTATCCTTGTGCTTATCTATTTTATACATAGTAGTTTGTATATCTTAATCTCTTACCATTATCTTGTCCCTTTCTCACTGGTAACCACTAGTTTGTTTTCTATACCTGTGAGTCTGTTTTATAAATAGTGCTGTTGTGAACATTGGGGTGCATGTATCTTTTTTGTGAGATTTCCTTTTAATGTGATAGATTAGTTCTTCAATTTATGTAGTGTATAAATAAAATTTTATGATTTATTGAGTTTTCCTTTAAAAGGGAAATCTAATATTTTTCTTGTGTCATGACTCTTATGTTTTTATTTACCATTATTTTCATCCTGCTATTTTAAAAATACATTTAAAATAGTACTCCGATGACAGAAGGAAGCAAAAAATTGATCTCGGGGCTTTTGAGCATATACTGCTTCATTTTTCCTGATGGAGAAATCAGGTTCTAAAGTAAGGTTTTGTATTAACCAACTTTGGCTACATATATTAGTCAAATTTACTAGATAATTGCCAACATATGAGATTAATCAGTGACTCATGTTTTTTGGTGATGGATGTCCCTGTTATGAACAGTTTTGGTGATTTGCTGTATTTCCTAACAATGGATTCAGTAACATTTTAATCAGTCTTTTTGTTGTTTTGCAGCTTTAACTGCCTATACTTACCTGACCATTTTTGATCTTTTTAGGTAAGTTTTTAAGACGCTCCTTAATGTTTTTACTTCCTTCCTTCCTTCCTTCCTTACCTACTTACTTACTTACTTACTTATTTACTTATGGCTGTGTTGGGTCTTCACTGCTATGCGCAGGCTTTGTCTAGTTGCGTCAAGTGGGAGCTACTCTTCATTGCGGTGCGAGGGCTTCTCACTGCGGTGGCTTCTCTTGTTGCAGAGCACTGGCTCTAGGCGTGAGGGCTTCAGTAGTTGTGGACTGCAGGCTTAGTTGCTTCATGGCATGTGGGATCCTCCCGGACCAGGGATCAAACCTGTGTCCCCTGCATTGACAGGCAGATTCTTAACCATTGCACCACCAGGGAAGTCCCCTCCTTAGTGTTGTGTTTTTTTAAAAATATATATATTTATTTATTTATTTTTAGCTGCACTGGGTCTTCATTGCTGTGCACGGTCTTTCTCTAGTTGCGGCCAGCGGGGGCTACTCTTTTGTTGTAGTGCGTGGGCTCTCATTGCAGTGGCTTTTCTTGTTGCAGAGCACAGGCTCTAGGTTCACAGGCTTCAGTAGTTGTGGAATGCGGGCTCAGTAGTTGTGGCTCGCAGGCTGTAGCGGGCTTTAGAGCACAGGCTCAGTAGTTGTGGCACATGGGCATAGTTGCTCCATGGCATGTGGGATCTTCCTGGACCAGGGCTTGAACCCGTGTCCCCTGCATTGGCAGGCAGATTCTTAACCACTGCGCCACCAGGAAAGTCCTCTCCTTAATGTTTTGAAGCTAATAAGGAATTTGTTATCAACTGTATATACGTCATTTGAAAAACAGAAAAGAGACCTCCAGAAGGCTTCCCCAGTGTTTTACTCCTGACCTTGATTGTTGGTTAAATGGGTGTTTTTTTTCTATTCATTAAAATGTACATATGTGCTTTATGCACATTTCTGTGCAAATGTCCTATTTTGAATAAAAAGATAAAATTAAACTAAAAAAATGTTTGTTGCACTGAATTTATGAAGTTTACTTAAAGGAAAGTTATCTGTGAAATAAGTAAAATTATCAATGTGGACCATATGTACAAATAATAATTAGAAGATATGCTGAAAGAAAATACCCCATTTATATAGCAACAGAAAAGATAATACCCAGACTTTAGGTTAGGTGCCTACCTGTAGATGAGTCAGCTATGACCAGGGAGCAGGAACACGTAAGAACATACTAGTTCCCACTGTAACCATGTGGATGGGAAAAGAAATGAGGGATATTAATAACTGCAAAGTATATATGTAATTGTGAGCTAGAGAGATGACCTATTGGCTCCTGCTTTGGGGACCTTTCATATTTCCAAAAAAAGGTTGCAGAATGTTTAGACCATATGTCTCCAAGATCCGTGCCATAGAAGTATGTTATAGGGATGTCTTTTTCATCAGTCATATAACTAAATCTTGATTGGTCTAAAACAGATAGTTATTACCTGAATTTCACACTGTAGTAAGTTGTTTTAGAGTGAATCTCCACTATACTTAGAAAGTAACCATAACTTTATCCCATCCAGAATGTTGTCAAGGTGTTATTAATATTTAGTTTAACTTTTAACAGAGATTAAAGTTTATCAAAGTTAAAATGTATTGTATATGCCTAGAATCAAGTAAATTACACTTATTATTACTGTGTCATTTTTTGCAGGCTCAGTTATGGAAACCATTTAGGGCGGATAACTTTCTGAGTAGAGAAATTATGGGTTTAGGTTCTATTAGTTCTATTATTTGTGTCTTAATGGTATATCATAACTTCTTTCAGTTTCTCCCCATGTTAAAACTCACATTAGGGTGCTTATTGTGATTAGATTATAAATTATTAGAATAACTTGTTATTAGTTTAGTCTGCAAACACTATTAACTTTTAGCAACTTAGGTATTCTGAAAGCTAAATTTTTTTCTGTAAATCCTCTAGTTCTAGTTCTAATGCTAAATTTATTTTTCTTTTTACTTAGTTTAATGACATGTTTAATAAGTTACTGGGTAATGATGAGGAAACCTAGCCCTGCCTATTCATTTGGGTAAGTTCAAATTATTTTATTTTCTGCTAACTTATTGCTATTAAAGTAGTAGTTATACCAGGCAGTAAAGAGCTAGCTAGAGTACTTGTAGAAAATAAATGCTGCCTGTTTAGTGGAATAGTACTCAGACAGTGAAAGTAGATAAAAAAGCATCTTCCAAGAGGATTCTAGATAAGGAACATGAATGTTTAAATTTAAATCATATTAAAGTAAAATGTTCACATTAGTTTTTTTTCTATTTTATAAAACAAATCTTACATAAAGTGTTCATTTAAAGTTCTTTAATATTTTGGTAATCTCTTATTTCAGTTAGAGAAAGTACAAAGGATTTTCATGTATGTATCTTCTAGATGTTAAAGTAAGTGGGATATAGTTTAACATTAATGCAGCAGTAGAGATGTATTTTTATCTTAAGACTGGATTTGTGACAGCAATGAACTGACAAAGATTTTGAGATTTCTGTTTCTATAGTTTAGAAATTACTGAAAGTTAGAAAATAATCTTTTATATGAGAGGATTTTAAAAAATGTTAGAAAAAAATGAGTTCTTTTCAGATTCAAGGAAACAACTTGAAAGAAGAATTTAACTTTGGTGAAGAAACTCTTGGACCAAACTTACCTTTCTTCTCCACCATACCATTTATTGGGATTATATTCTTTTGAACAAAACCAGATTTTATTTACTTAAATAATGGGACAAAGTAAACATGAAATTTTAGTACAAAATGAAGTATTTATAAGTGTCAGTGAAATTTGATAGAGTTGGATTGATACGATAATCATTTGTAAAGGCTTTTGGTTGTAAGTGACAGAAATCCAACTCAAACTAATTTGGGGGAAAAATGTTAATTTACCTAACCAAAGTGTGGGAAGACTGAGGTAAACTGATATAGGGACTAGAACACTCAGGACATTGTCTTTCTCTTACCTCAAAAGGCCTGCTTTTCTCTGCATGTCAGATTCAGTTTCTCAGACCACTTTTCTCCACTATTCTGGAATGATAACTTCTAGCAAGACTTTGAACCTTCTCACCTTCATCCTTGAGACGAAAGGATTCCCCAGCTCTAATTCAGAAAATAGTGAGAAAGAACTATTGGTTGGTCCACCTTGGTATGGATGTTAGTCGTTAGATCAGCTACTGTGGCGAGGAGACAAGGTCACATAAGGACAAGACAGCTCCCATTTTGGCCTAGTTGTTTAGAGTGAATAGGAAAAGAGGGAGCAATCAAATATAATTGCAGTCAGTCACATAGCTTGAAGTGTCATCTATATTTAATAATTCCAAAATTCAGTTCTCCAGCACTGAGATTTATCTCATGTCATGTTACCTTCGTGCCAGGTTCACATGGATGTCTAATTCATGTCTTAAATTCAAGCTAGGATTCTTGTTTTCTTCCCCCAAAATCTGTTCCTGTGTAGTTTTTCACATCTTAGCAAATACACCACCACTCAGTTGCTCAAGCAAAATCCTTGATTATTCTCTCATCACCCACATTTATCCATGAGCAGGTTATGTCAAGATAACTTATGAACACATCCAGAATCTGTCCTCGCCCCTGTTTCTATCTCCACTACTACCATCCTAACCAAACTACCTTCATTTCTTGCCTTAACCAATGTCTTGCATCCTAACTGGTCCCCATGCTTCTGCTTTTACCCCCCTTCAGTCCATTCTCCATATAGCAAACAGTGTTTTTTGGGGTTTTTTCTTCAGTTTTTTTTTAAAGTCTAAATCTTGCTATCATTCCACTTCTTAAAACCATCCAGTTGTTTCCTGTCATACTTAGAATAAAATCCTGACTCCTTTCCTCTTTTATGAAGGCCTTATGTGATTTAGACCCAGCCTACTTCTTTTCAAGTTACCACTCTCATGCCCTCTATACCACACTGTCTTTCTTTCTGTAATTTGAACACAACTTATTCCAGCTTTAGGGTCTTTCTACAAATTATTCTATCTCCTGGAAATGCTCTTCACTTGATTCTTTCAAGATAATCCCCGTTTTGTTATTCCAATCTTAATGTCACTAAATGCTAATGTCATTAAGTGACTGGGCCCAATCTAAAATGGATTCTAAAATAGATCACCTAGTTAGTTTCTTGTCACATCAGACTGCTATAATGCTCTGTATAGAACTTATAAATTAATTTTTTAAAATTTATTTAATTAATTTATTTTTGGCTGTGTTATGTCTTCGTTGCTGCATGCAGGTTTTCTCTAGTTGCGGTGAGTGGGAGCTACTCTTCGTTGCGGTGCGTGGGCCTCTCATTGCGGTGGCTTCTCTTGTTGTGGAGCACGGGCTCTAGGCACACGGTCTTCAGTAGTTGTGGCTTGCGGGCTCTAGAGCACAGGCTCAGTAGTTGTGGTGTTCGGACTTGGTTGTCCCACGGTATGCGGGATCTTCCCAGATCAGGGCTCAAACCTGTGTCTCCTGCATTGGCAGGCGGATTCTTAACCACTGCGCCACCAGGGAAGCCCTGGAATTGATTTTTGTGTATGGGTTGAGGTAAAGGTCAAGGCACATTTGTTTCTGTATAGCTGTTCAATTTGATAAAACATTATTTGTTGAAAAAATTTATTCTTTATTGCTTTTGTGTGTTACTTTTTTATTAATCAAGTGACTGTGTATGTGTTTGTCTGTTTCTGGATTCTCTTTTCTCTTCTATTTGGTAGATTTGTCTATCCTTGAATTAGTTCCACACTGTGTCAATTACTGTAGTTTTGAAATCTTGGTTATCTGGTAGTGTAAATCTTCCAGCTTTGTTCTTTCTCAGATTGTCTTTGCTTTCCTTCACCATTTGCATTTCTATACGTACTTTAGTATCAACTTATCAGTTACCACAAATAATGTTGCTGCATTTACATACCGATTTTTTCATACTTTCCTATAACCCACTTTTTTTCATTTCCATCCTTCCATGTCAGTAAATACATTTCTCTTATATTTGTAATGTGTAATGGT
This sequence comes from Kogia breviceps, assembly GCF_026419965.1. NCBI lineage: Eukaryota > Metazoa > Chordata > Mammalia > Artiodactyla > Physeteridae > Kogia > Kogia breviceps. The sequence goes on along the minus strand of NC_081320.1, from coordinate 78,262,412 downwards.
CTGTTGTTGATTCCAACATTTTTCTATTACAAACAACAATGTGATAAACGTCCTTTATTATTTTATTATCTCCTGAATATTCTGAATTCTGTACCACCTGGAATTAAATCAACTCATTTGAGGGGAAAAAAACAACTAATGTGATGAACATCGTTAATTATTTTATTATCGTTTCTGAAGATAATTATTTCCTTGAGAAATTTTAAGCATATATACTTAACAGGTGTTGAATGCCATTAAACTATGTGCAGTGGGAGAAACTAAGATAAATTAGACCACAGCCCATGGCCTCCAGCTGATAGCTTAGGGATTATAAGACATATTCAATTAATTGCAATTGTGTGTAGATAGGAGAGGCAGTGTAGTAGTGGTTAAAATCATGAACTCTAGAGCCAGAGTGTCTTGAGTTTGAAAACCTGACTCCTTCACTTGCAAGCCATATGACTAAACAGTTACTTTTCCTCTTTGGGGTTCAGGTTCCTTATCTCTTTTTTTTTTTTTTTAAAGTGGATAAACTAACCCTCATAAGGATTTAGTTGAGGTAATATGTTAAACACTTCAACCAGTGTCTGACCCAAGATGGATCAATTAAGTGCTAGCTGTTATTATAATAATGGTTATTTCTAGAAAATAAAAGCCCTAAGGAGTATATGTTGTACAAATAGGCACTCTTTTTAAAATCTGTGATGTTCATTGTTTATTGTCATTCTAGAAACTGTAGTCTTTTTTAACAACGTTTGGATTATAGTAGGCACATGTATAGTGAGTGAATGAATGTGTTCTAGAGATACTAGTTTGTGAATTGAAAGAATTAGGTTGATTTAATTAATTTTCCTATTTCAGATTTGAAAGATTAGAAGTCCTAGCTGTATTTGCGTCCACAGTCTTGGCACAATTGGGAGCTCTGTTTATATTAAAAGAAAGGTACATTTGTATACAATGTTACTGTCACTGCAAATTCTACCTATGCCACCTTTGGGAATATGAAAGAATCCAGTGAGACACATCTGGTTGGAAGCGTATACAAATAAAATGAGCAGTGCTGGAGTTTTGATAGTACAGTTCCTTCATGTTTCAGACTTTTCTCCCTTCTTTTCACCTTTCTTTTATTACCTTCTTTGATGCTACTAAATTTATTCATAGGTGTGAATGAAAGGAAAGGATTCACACAGACATGTTTTAATGCTTAGTACAAACCCATTGAAACAGGTTTGGTAGAGAAAGATTGAATTACACCTTGAGGATAATTTGTGGGTCTGCTTGTCTCATCACTACTAATAATCAACAGTTGGTTATCATATTTAAAAGTTTTATGAATTTATTAGATTAATTATATATTTAATAAAGTCTTATAATTTTATAATTTGTAGGACTTATTTAATACATTGTTTCCTTCTTTTAGTGCAGAACGCTTTTTGGAGCAGCCTGAGATACACACGTGAGATTCTGCTTTTGACACAACATATAATTAACTATTGAGTTTGATTCCCAGTTATTAATTGATATGTTATTAAATAGTGGTTACTTTGGCCAATATCAGAGTTCAGAGTGTGGTAATATATATTTCATTGATATTTCACAAGCAAAATCCCCAAATCCCAAGACTCCCTCTTTTCACCCTTAACTGTTCCCAAGCCTTTAAATTTTTATACTGAACAGGAAGGCCTTTCTACCCTGATCTTGGGTCCCTCAGTATTTCTAGGCCCGGGTCAATATCCTAAGCCAGCCCCATCTGGTCTTCTTTAATTTAAGATTGGATCCTCCAAGTCTTTTAGTAGCAGCTATAGAAAAGATGGAATTGCTATTACTTACAACATAGTGGCCAACTATGTGGACTTTACCTATTCTGATCAGTTTAATTCAGGACAGTCTGACCCAGCCAGTGGACTGTAAACCAAATACCATTAGCATTTCTAAATGTTTATAACAGCAATTACCTGTAAGAAGATACTGTTAATAAGAGTCTTTTTTTTTTTTTTTGTCCTGTGTAAGATGGAGCAACAGTAGACAGGACATTGGTCATGGGCCTAGAACCAAGTTCAGATTCTGGCTCTGCAAATACTAAACCATTGAAGCAGACCACTCTGCCTTCCCATATCTTAGTCTCTCTACATGCTGAAATTACATTTTGACATTACCAAGAAAAAAATAATCATGAAAGTTGTTTTTTTCAGGGGAAGATTATTAGTTGGTACTTTTGTGGCTCTTTCTTTCAACCTGTTCACAATGCTTTCTATTCGGAATAAACCTTTTGCTTATGTCTCTGAAGGTATGTTTTTATTTACCATTAATAAAAAACCAGTTAATCTCTCATAAAAACAGGTCTTTTGTTTGTTTCATTAATTCATAGATCAGTGAGAAAATATATCCTGAAGAGAAGAGAGGACTACCCCAAAGGTTCTAAAGTCTTTCTCTGAGCAAAAAATTATGAAATGGAATCTAATTATTACAAGCTTTAAAATAACATATTACTTAAAAACAGTCAAAACTGACTTATGTATTTAAATTACATGCAGTAAAAAATTACATTTACCAAATAACATGAATGAGATTTTACATGTATAACCTACCTATAAAAAGTTAACTGCAAGCATTTTAGAAGCATCAATGTACATAGACTAGTTGCTATGCTCATTGCAAATAATTGTATTTTGTTAATTAAGTAAGTTCCCAGCAACTTCTCTTGGGCAATGGTGGGTAGGCATATAAAAGTAGCAAAACTTTATTCCTTTTGATATATTCTTTTATTTTCAAGTCTTTAAAAAATTCATACAGACTTTTCACTCCAGTGGTCTAAATTATTGGCATTTTTCAATAATTTCAGTGTTTTGGAATCCCACTAACCTACAAAGGGTTAACCACTGATGGATGGAGAAGTGAGATAAAAACAAAAGTGGGCTGCGTACACAGACCCACACACCTGTATTTTGAAGCAAAAATAGGTGAGGGTCTCTTTAGGTCTCACTGACTTGAATACCAAGATAACCAAGGAAAGAAAGCTTTCTGAAATACCCATTCAGGTTTAAACAACTTCCTGAGTGTTACAAAGTATGAGTTGTATTTGTATGAGTTAGAGTTTAAGAATTACTGCATGAACTAGAAAATTAAATAATGATATTTTTGATGACCAGAATTTTTTAGAAAAAACTTTATTAGAGTAGTATAATGCTCATTCTAGAAATTCTAAGAAGGTACAGAGGCTTAGAAACTGTATCTGTGAAGATCAGAAAGATACAGGAAGGAAACAGTATTGATAATCTCATGACCCAGAGATAACATCTGTTAACATTTCTATTTTGTTCCTTTAATTTTTTTTCTATGCACATGTATATATTTTTTTACACATTTAGAATTGTATCAATTAACAATTGTATGTTTAGCTTTTTTCAGTTAAAATTATGTCTTGAGTATTGCCTGTCATTAAATACTCTTTGAAAAAATGATTTTTGAAGGCTTGCATAATATTTTGCATGAATATTTTTAAACAGTCTATTGTTATATAGAATAATATATAACCTTTTACAAATAATGCTATAACCACCCTTTTTTGTACCAGATTTCTTGTATGCATTTCCACTTCTTCTTCCCAAAGAAGAAATTATAAATGGGTTAAAAATACACTATTTTTAAAATCTTTGATATATATTGCCAAATTTATTTCTAGAAAGATCATCTAGTTTGTATTTTTATTAGCTGGAAATGAAAGTTCACAGAAACATCAAAATTTATTATACAACATTAGTTGAAGTTTAAGTGGAAAATAATATTGAAAACTTTCTATCTGCCAGGCACTGTGATAAACACTTTACATAGAACCCATTTAATTCTTCCTATAACCATAGGTAAATCATTTTATTGATATTATCCCCATTTTACACTGAGGCCCTGAGAGATTGTCACTTGTCTCAGGCTACACATCTAGTTAAGGGCAGAGCTAGGGTTGAAGCCAGGTATTCTGGCATCAGAGTCTGCTCTTAAACTGCTGTACCAGGCTACTTTTTATATGGCTTACCGATCTTTTTTACATCATGGTACACATAAAAAAATGAGAATTTCTGTAGCACCCTGGGATAAATGTAAGAGGATACTTGAGCCTGGAGGCTACTTGTCCAGGGACAGTAACTGACAGGCGTCTGCATGTAGCCAGATTCCCACCTGCCCTTTCTGAGAGCTGAGCGAGTTAGTAATCGATGTACCTGCAACCCATTCTCAGCACACGGGTTAGGAAGCTTTGCTTTACACTATAATAAGCCTTTAAAACTTCAAATTAATAGTAGCAATGAAATACGTTAAGTTCACTTATTCCTTCAGGTCAGCTGTATATTGCAGTTGAAACTGCTTTTCATTTAGTATCCTAAAGGTACAAAAGAGAAAAAAGTTCTAGATTTGAGGAGTAACGTGATCTTTTGTAATGTTACACAGTCATGACCGAACTTACTTTTTAAATTTAAGAATCAAGTATTTTTGGTAATGGTTTATTCTATATACATAATTTAAGTATTTTCTTTTTAAAGCCGCTAGTACGAGTTGGCTTCAAGAGCATGTTGCAGATCTTAGTCGAAGGTAAGATGTTAATGGGATTTCATGATATACATAACATTAAAGGAATGCCCAAGAAATGCATCTGTCTCAGCATTATTATATATTGCTGAGGTTACTACATGAATCTCACAGATCAGATTCTTATTCTCCCTTTACTTTTTCTTACTTTTTAATTGGTGATACAAAAGAGACCTTTACGAGTGAGAGTTTTGTTCCCAAATTCTCTTTCTTTAAAAGATATATGATACTAAAATACAAGTCATCTTTTATACGACTTTCATCAGTATTACGTAAGTTCTACTAATGAATACTCTTTTTGTTTTTTCATAGCTTGTGTGGAATTATTCCAGGACTTAGCAGTATCTTCCTTCCCCGAATGAATCCATTTGTTTTGATTGATCTTGCTGGAGCATTTGCTCTTTGTATTACTTATATGCTAATTGAAATTAAGTAAGTATTTTTTATTGCTATCAAGTGTGTTTCAATTCCTGGGGCATCAGTAGGATGGCTAGGGATTAAGCTTATATCATGTTTGCTTGTGACCTGTGCAACCTTGGTCAAGTCTTGTCCTCATCTGAAAAATTATGGGGGTTGGATTCAATAAGAAATTTTCACCACAGTCTATAATGCAGGCTGGAAAACTGTTTAAATTCCTTACTGCTGACCTGATGAGTGAAACTGAGAAGAGGAGGGTAAAAGAGAGATGAATCACAGCGACTGTTGCTGAGTGAGGGAAGAGAGGAAGTAGATGTGAATCAACTTTTTAAAAAGCAAGTCTATTAGGAAAGAGACTTTAGCAGCCTTAAGCTTAATTTTATGATGTGTTTTGGTGACTCCCTGCCGTTTTGCACACTCCTAGCATATCACATACAATTATGTTTTTATTTACTACCTCTATGGATTCCTACATTTTTGTTTCTAGCCCAGATCTCTACTGAATTCCAAAAAGCATATCTTCTGTTCATGTCCACCTCAACTGAACCTATTTCCCCCATCCCCAAAACTGCTTTTTCTTGTACTTTGTGTCTCAGTGAATGCTACTACTGTCTATTCCTTTGCATTCTGCTTTTAAATTGTGTTAAAACATACATAAAATAAAATTTACCATTTTAACCATTTCCAAGCATACAGTTCAGTACTTTCACAGGCATTTAGTGCATTCACTTTGTTTTGTAGTCATCATCACGATCCACCTCCAGAACTTTTTCATCTTCCCTAACTGAAACTGTACCCATTAAATAATTACTACCCATTCTACCTCCCCCCAGCCCCTGGCAACCACTATCCTACTTTCTGTCTCTATGAATCTGACTTCTCTAAGTACTTCATATAAATGAAATTATACATATTTGTCCTTTTGTGTCTGGCTTATTTCACTTAGCATAATGCCCTCAAGGTCCATCCATGTCACAAGTGGCAGGATTTCCTTCTTATGGCTGACTAATATTCCATTGTGTATATATTTATGTATGTGTATATGCCACATTTTCTTTTCCATTTATCTGTCAACAGAAACATAAGTTGTTTCCATGTCTTGGCTGTTGTAAACAATAGTCTTGTCGCCTACTCTTGTTTAATCTTTCTTTTTAATGTATCTTTCCCTTCTTCCCACTCTTTTTCCTAAATTGAGGCCTTTATGATCATTTCCTTGGCCTAATTAGAATAGTCGTCTGATCTTATAGTTTTTATTCTCACACATCTTTAGTTATCTGCTATTTTGCTACTGATGTGATCATTAAAAGTTGCAAATCGGAACATAATATTTTCCTGTTTCAAAATTCTCTTTTGTATACTTAAAAAAATTAAAAGTTGTTAACACAGTGAAGCTTCTACCAACCTTACTAGCCATCCGTCTGTCTATATATACTTAACTGTTGATAGTTTCATTGCTGCATCTGGGTTTTCATGCCCTTGCACATGCTGCTTTCACTGTCTGCAGTATCTTGCTCACATCATCTTGCTCATCTTGAAGGCTCAGCTCAAATGTCATTTATTTTTTTCTTTTTTCTTTTTTTGCCACGCCTCGCAGCGTGCGGAACGTCCCCGACCAGGGATCGATCCTGCATGCCCCTCAGTGGAAGCACGGAGTCTTAACCACAGGACCACCAGGGAAACCCCTGTCACCTCTTTTTATATTTAGCCTTTCTGCATTATCCCTACCCCAGTAGGCTTGCCACTCACTCCTTTGTGCATCCATGATACCCTGTAGGAATTCTCCTTTGTACCCAAAGTCCTTTATTATATTTTTCACATGTATGTTTCCTGCCATTTCAAAGGCAGGATCTATGTCTTTACTCATGTTTCTATTCCCAACATATGGGGAAAAAATGAAAAAGAGTACATGATCAGCTTTGTAACCATTGGCATTTTGGTCTGTCTTGTTAATAGAACAGTGAACTACTGATGAGATGTTGCACTTCAGTCACAATGTTGCTATAACAAATTTCTGGAGAATCTCACCTTGTGAAATTCCTGGGGAATTTGAAAAATTTTAATAGTAATTATTGGAGTTACTGTTTACAGCAAAATTGATAGACTCACTGATGAATTCTATTGGTCTTCCTGTATCAGAAATTACTAGTTAAAGGTTTTTATTTGTTGCAGCAAATAAATATATATGAAATATTTATAGTTGACAAGTAGATTGAAAATACATTGTGGGGAAATGCTCACATTATTTTTCTTCATCATCTCTCGTCACACTAATTAACATAATTATTAGATATTTCCCCCTAAACTTTGGCAAGAAAGGATTCTGAAAACCTTTTATTTTACTTTGAGATGCTCTCATTGCCAGTAGTGGCCAGCTGTGGTAAAACAATCCTGTTGCTTTAGATAATTAAAGTTTGGTCCAATGAAGCATATGTTTAAGATTTAGAATTTTTTTTTCTTTTCAGTAATTATTTTGCCGTAGATACTGCATCAGCCATAGCCATTGCTCTGATGACATTTGGCACTATGTATCCCATGAGTGTGTACAGTGGGAAAGTATTACTCCAGGTAAGGGTCTTCTTTCAATATGCATGCTTAAAACTAGCTATGTTCTTTTACCAGATTATAAAACGATATGGGTTCTTCTACCAGATGATGAAATTTTTAGCTACTGGAGGGCTCTGTTGGAAATGAAGCCAAACAATAATCTTTGAAATTTGAATAGTAAGAACCAGATGGTACTTCCCTGGTGGTGCAGTGGTTAAGAATCTGCCTGCCAGTGCAGGGGACTCAGGTTTGAGCCCTGGTCCGGGAAGATCCCACATGCCACGGAGCAGCTAAGCCTGTGCGCCACAACTTTTGAGCCTGCACTCTAGAGCCTGTGCTCTGCAACAAGGGAAGCCACTTTAGTGAGAAGCCCTCGCACCAAAATGAAGAGTAGCTCCCGCTCGCTGCAACTAGAGAAAGCCCACACGCAGCAACAAAGACCCAGCTCAGCCAAAAATAAATAAATAAATAAATTTATTTTTAAAAAAAAAAGAACCAGATGAAGTTCTATTGATGCACAAAATAGGCACAGATCTTCATGTAGTTGTCAGACAAAAGCATAAATGAAAAAATTTTGCCTCTAATAATGTTTCAAGTGAAAACAATATTACTTCAAATCTTTTTTAGATATTCATTTTCCCCTAATAAATGTGCTTTGGCTATTGTATAATCTGGTTATGATTGTTTTCTTATTTTCTGTTCTTGAATTAGTGAGACTTTTAAATTTAAAATGAGAAATCACTACTTATTGAAACAATAGGAACACCTATAGACAAGCACCTGAATAGAAAGGTAGTTTCCCAGGACTAGATGAATGTGTAAGCACTGCTTTTCCTTCTTTCTTTCCCTCATGCCCTTTCTAAAACTTATGGGTTGTATCTCCCTCTCCAGAAGCAGTAATAACAATAAGGTTAGTTTTATAGTGCTATGCCTTATACAAAATTTTACTTTCTTAAAGATTTTTTGTTGATTATTTGGTTCTTTAAGGCTTATTTGGTTCTAGAGATAGCAGCTTTTTTGCAATGTAAAAAATAAGCGTGGGCTGATTCCTGATGCTGCTTTATTAGTGGGTCAATTAAAGCCTTTCTTCCCTAAATCATGATAGGGCACATGTGAAACAAAGCAAAGGCTGGTGTAAAACCCCATATTTTTAGTGTCAGGACTACTGTTGCAAAAGTTTTTTCTATCTCTAGATTCATATTTTATTTTATTTTTTTCCCCAGACAACACCACCCCATGTTATTGGTCAGTTGGACAAACTTATCAGAGAGGTAAGATGGAATAATAAGTTAAATCATTTTAATTTATAATTAGAGAAAGCAAAGAATGGGTACAAATAATTTCAACTCTTTCTAGAAGTTTATTTTAGGGAAGTTTTTGTTCTTTACAATGATACAGTAGGAGACATAACATGTGACAAAAATAGAACAATTTGATGAATTGCGCAGTCTGGAAGCCAGATTCACTTGAAATATTGGGTTGACCAGAAAGTTCATTTGAATTTTTCCATAAGATGTTTTGAAAAACCCAAACGACCTTTTTGGCCAGCCCAATAAATGTAGACGGTAATGGTCTAAAGACCACACTATTTGCTATATAAATGCTGTGATTTTTATGATTTTGTATTCAAACATAGGATTTTGATTAAGTCAGAGGCCACCTTTACATGGTGTTTGCTTCAGCACCTAATATCTTGCTCTGTAGGTTTAGATTTTGTATTGTTATAAAATTCCAACTGTTAACTAATGAAGGAATAAGATAATCAAATTATTTGGATGTTGAGAGTGTTTTAAACTATTGGTTGTCAGTATCACAGAGGCCACTTTGATCAATATAGCTGGCCACTTGCTTCAGCTAGTGGGTTCTGTGCCACGGTATCAATGGGCCACACACTGTATATCTGGCCTTGGAATTTCCTTTTGGCCCACATCCAAATAACATCCTGTATTGTACAGAGATGTGTTAAAAGGGAATCCGGAGAAAGAAATGATTGAGAAGACAAATAAATTCTGATACCACAAGTGCTGGATATAAATACATACTATACTAATAAGATGAAAAGAACTACACACTGTTGAACAAGGTGTGAATGAGGGAAGTAAAGGCCTGATTCTCGAGGGATTGGTGCAGAGAAGAAACTGGAAAAGAAGGCCCTGGCTCAGTACTGAACAAGCAGAAATGGTATCTGGAGTGAATGGTCTGGGACTTCTCTTGGCTAATAAGTGTCTTCAGGCAGGGTTTGGCCATGTCATTTCTAGGCTTACAGCAAATCCATAATGTGACTGAATTGTGTTGGATAGGTCAAGTACAAAAGCCCTATTTCTGTGTTTTTGATTAGGTATCTACCTTGGATGGAGTTTTGGAAGTCCGAAATGAGCATTTTTGGACCCTAGGTTTTGGCTCATTGGTATGCTTTCTATATATTACTTTAGTTTAAACATAGTTTAAAACATAGTTATAAAACAAGTTCATAAACATAGTTTATACTTTTTAAAACGGAAAAAAGTATTTCTTTAAAATTTTTGGAGATCCTTTGATTCACATTTCTGCTCAATAAAGTAAAAAATGTAGATGGATTTAGGAACCTAATTGAGATTAAGGAATGTTTTTCTTCATTCATTTTTTTCCTTTCAAACTAAATGATGTCAATACTGGGCTGTCCAAAAAATAAAAATCCATAGTCATACATTCCTAAATACAAAAATGTTGCAGAAGTAAAATGTGCAATTATTTTCTTTTTTATTACCGTTCTAATTTTGGAGATTTTTGCTGAATATGTTAAAGAGTTATGATAACAGCTGCTTCAGCATAAAATTCCGTGTTTTCTAGTCCAATTTAGACCTGATTACCAAAGAGATTTTGTTATGGCATGATTTTATTCCTGTGTCAGGAATGATGAGGAAAATACAGCAAAGTACCCAGAAAAAAAATTTAAACAACCATAATCCTATTGATGTTTTGGTATTAATACTTGTATACTTACTCTCTTTAGAAAATGAGGTCATGCTGTTTTATAATTTGCTCTTTTCACTTAATATATAATGAACAGTTTTCCATGTTATTAAATACTACTCTTCTACAATATCATTTTAAATAAAAAGGATTTGACTTTTGTAACATAACACAGATTTCAGAGGTAGGCAGATAAGGGTTGGTCCAAAAGCTCAATGATATCACTACTTTGCAGTCTTTAGTTTCAGCCTTATACTCTTTCAGCAGAAAATGGCTGCTTCATCTCTTCCTTCTCCTTCTCTTCCCCTCTCTAGTCATTTTGGATATCTAAAACTCATTCTCTAGTAAATTCTTCAGGAAAGGCCCTTGGGAACAATATTCCCTAAATTTTTGAATGTTGAAAACATTTGTGAACATTATACTTGAAAATCATTTAGCCGGATATAAAATCTTGAGCACATATTTTATTTCCTTGAGTTTCTTAAATATATTACTCCATTTTCCTCTGGCATAAAGCATTATGGTGATAAAACCTGATGATACATAGTCTGATTTTTTTTTCACCTTTATATGTGACTTGATCTTTTTGCTTCTATGCCTAAAAGATTTTTTAAAAATTAATTTGTTTTTTGGCTGCATTGGGTCTTCGTTGCTGCGTGCAGCCTTTCTCTAGTTGTGGCGAGTGGGGGCTTCTCTTGTTGTGGAGCACGGGCTCTAGGCGTGGGGGCTTCAGTGGTTGCAGCACATGGGCTCAGTAGTTGCAGCTCAAGAGCCCTAGAGCACATGGGCTTCAGTAGTTGCAGAACGTGGGCTCAGTAGTTGCAGCTAGCGGGCTCTAGAGTGCAGGCTCAGTAGTTGTGGCACATGGGCTTAGTTGCTCTGCGGCATGTGGGATCTTCCCAGACCAGGGATCGAACCTGTGTCCCCTGCATTGGCAGGTGGATTCTTAACCACTGCGCCACCAGGGAAATCCCTTGCAGTTCACTTTTTAAAAATATATATATTTATTTATTTATTTGGTTGTGCCAGGTCTTGGTTGAGGCAAGCGAGCTCCTTAGTTTAGCTCATGGGCTCCTTAGTTGCAGCACGCATGTGGGATCTAGTTCCCTGACCAGGGATTGAACCCAGGCCCTCCCTGCATTGGGAGCGTGGAGTCCTATCCACTGTGCCACCAGGGAAAGCCCCCTTACAGTTCACTTTTATTCATTCTTTTGATTGTATTGATAGTAACAAACTAGTAGACAAGTGTTTTATTTAGCTGGGTGGCTTATAAACACAGTCATCTCTGATGTTCAGAACTTGGCCATCCAACAGCTACACCAATGTGTTGCCTAATTAAGACAAAGGAAATTAATAAAACAAGCTTTTGAGCTGCCAGGAATAATTGTCACAAAAGCCATAGATTAATGCAAACACCATTATCATAGGACACTGTTCAAGCTCATACTTGGAAAAGGTTTTCACTTATTTTAATTGCTTTGACTTCCATATCAGACTGAAAGAGGAGATACATTATCTTTTATAATTTTGTATAGTGAAAACTGAGATTACCATCTCACAGTGGTAAAGGAAAGGGAGAAATCAAAGATGACTTGATTTGTAGACATGGCTTGTCTTACCTAAAAGTAATAAAATGGAAGTCAAATTCAAGCAGTAAGATATTTTCTTTATCTCATGATTAGCAATAACTCTCATATTAGTGCTCAAGCCATAGATTTAGACCCATTGTAACTAAGCCAACTATTTTGCTAATTTAGGCGCTGTTATAGTTTTTTCTTTTTTTGAAATCTGAGTTTATCTAAAAATCAGCAATGTCTGCTATATATTTTATGTACTATATATTTTTGTTCTGTTTGTTGCTTGTTTTTTTTTTTTTTTTTTTTTTTTTTTTTTTTTTTTTTAATTTTTTTTGCTGTACGCGGGCCTCTCACTGCTGTGGCCTCTCCCGTTGAGGAGCACAGGCTCCGGACGCACAGGCTCCGCGGCATGTGGGATCTTCCCGGACCGGGGCACGAACCCATGTCCCCTGCATTGGCAGGCGGATTCTCAACCACTGCGCCATCAGGGAAGCCCGCTTGTTTTTTTAGTACGTATTTTTATTTTACAAATATACCCCATTGTTAGAAAAATTAGAACTTACAATTAAGTCAAAAAGAACAAAAATCCTTAATAATTCTACCATCTAGAGATAAATGCTGTCATTCTCTTTTCCCCCCAACATAGTGATTTGATATTTTTATAGATTATACACCATACTAAATTATAAAATACTGACTGTATTCCCTGTGCTGTACATTACATCCCTGTGACTTACACTTATTTTATAACTGTTAGTTTGTATCTCTCAGTAACCCTTCACCTATTTTGCCCCTTCCCTCACCCTTTTCTCCTCTGGTAACCATTAGTTCTCTGTATCTGTGAGTCTATTTTTGTTTTATTCTGTTTGTTCATTTGTTTTTCAGATTCCACATATAAGTGGAAACATACAGTATTTGTCTTTCTCCATCTGATTTATTTCACTAAGTATAATACCCTTCAGGTCCATCCAAGTTGTCGCAAATGGCAAGATTTCACTTTTTATGGCTGAGTAATATTCCACTCTACATGTATACCATGTCTGTATCCATTTATCTGTCAGTGGGTACTTCGGTTGCTTCCCTATCTTGGCCATTGTAAATGATGCCACTATGAACATTGGGGTACATTTATCTTTTTGAATTAGTGTTTTCATTTTCTTCAGATAAATACCCAGGAGTGGAATTGTTGGATTGTATGGTACTTTCGTTTTTAATTTTTGAGGAACCTCTGTACAATTTTCCGTAGTGGCTGTACCACTTTACATTCTCACCAGTGATGTACTGTGGTTCCCTTTTCTCCATATCTTTGCCAACACTTGTTACTTTTTATCTTTTTGACAGTAGCCATTTTGATAGGTATGAGGTGAAATCTCATTGTGATTTTGATTTGCATTTCCCTGATGATGAGTGGTGTTGAGTGTCCTTTCATGTTCCTGTTGGCCTTTTGTATGTCTTCTTTGGAAAAATGCCTGTTCATGTCCTCTGCCTGCACCCCCGCTTATTTTTAATTGGAGTGTAGTTCATTTACAATGTTGTGTTAGTTTCAGGTGTACAGCAAAGTGATTTAGTTATACATATACATATGTTCATTCTTTTTCATATTCTTTACCTATATAGGTTATTACAAAATATTGAGCAGAGTTACCTGGGCTATACAGTGGGTACTTGTTGGTTATCTGTTTTATATATAGTAGTGTGTGTTTGTTAATCCCAAGCCCTTTTTTTTTTTTCCTGGCCACACCATGCAGCATGTGGGATCTTAGTTCCCCCACCAGGGATCGAACCTGTGCCCCCTGCAGTAGAAGTACAGAGTCTTAACCATTGGACCACCAGGGAAGTCCCCCAAGACCAATTTTTAATTGGGTTTTTAAATTTTTGATGTTGAATTGTCTGAGTTCTTTATGTCCTTATCGGACATATCATTTGCACATATCTTCTCCCACTCACTAGGTTTCTTTTTTTTTTTTTTTTTTTGCGGTACGCGGGCCTCTCACTGCCTTGGCCTCTCCCGTTGCGGAGCACAGGCTCCGGACGCGCAGGCCCAGCGGCCATGGCTCACGGTCCCAGCCGCTCCACGGCACGTGGGATCTTCCCGGACCGGGGCACGAACCTGTGTCTCCTGCATCAGCAGGCAGATTCTCAACCACTGCGCCACCAGGGAAGCCCGCCTTTTCATTTTATTGATGGTTTCCTTCACTGTGCAAAAGCTTCCTAGTTTGATTAGGTCTCGTTTGTTTATTTTTGCGGCTGTGGCCCTTGCCTGAGGAGGCAGATCAAAAAAGTACTGAGAAGACTGATGTTAAAGACCTTACTGCCTGTGTTTTCTTCTAGGAGTTTTATGGTTTCAGGTGTTAAATTTAAGTCTTTGATCTGTTTTAAGTTTATTTGTGTATATGGTATGAGAAAATGTTCTAGTTTCATTCTTTTGCATGTAACTGTCCAGTTTTCCCAGCACCACTTATTAAAGGGACTGTCTTTTCCCCATTGTGTTTTCTAGATCCTTGTTGTCGATTAATTGACCATATGTGTGTGGGTTTATTTCTGGGCTCTCTGTTCTGTTCCATTGATCTATATGTCTGTTTTTGTGCCAGTTCTATACTGTTTTGATTACTGTAACTTTTATAATGTAATTTGAAGTCAGGGAGCATAATGCCTTTGTTCTTCCTTCTCAAGATTGCTTTGTCTATTTGGGGTCTTTTGTGGTTCCACATAAATTTGGGGATTACTTGTTCTAGTTCTGTGAAAAATGCCATGGGTATTTTCATAGGGTTGCATTGAATCTGTAGATTGCTTTGTGTAGTAGGGACATTTTTTTTTTTTTATTTTTTTTTTTTTTTTTGTGGTACACGGGCCTCTCACTGTTGTGGCCTCTCCCATTGCGAAGCACAGGCTCCAGATGCGCAGGCTCAGTGGCCATGGCTCCCGGGCCTAGCCGCTCCGCGGCATGTGGGATCTTCCCAGACCGGGGCAGGAACCCGTGTCCCCTGCATTGGCAGGCGGACTCTCAACCACTGTGCCACCAGGGAAGCCTAACATGGACATTTTAACACTATTAATTCATCCAGTCCATGAACACAAACTATCTTTCCATTTATTGGTATCATCTTTAGTTTCTTTCATTGGTGCCTTATAGAGTATGGGTCTTTTACCTCCTTGGTTAAGTTTTTGTTTTCTTAATTAATTAATTTTATTTATTTTGGCTGTGTTGGGTCTTTGTTGCTGCACACGGGCTTTCTGTAGTTGCAGCGAGGGGGGGCTGCTCTTCATTGTGGCACATAGGCTTCTCATTGCAGTGGCTCCTCTTGTTGTGGAGCACGGGCTCTAGGCACGCAGGGTTCAGTAGTTGTGGCTTGCGGGCTCTAGAGTGCAGGCTCAATAGTTGTGGCTCACGGGCTTAGTTGCTCCGCAGCATGTGGAATCTTCCTGGACCAAGTCTAGAACCCATGTCCCCTGCATTGGCATGGCAGGTGGATTCTTAACCACTGCACCACCGGGGAAGCCTTCCTTGGTTAAATTTATTCCTAGATATTTTATCCTTTTTGATTCAATTGTAAGTGGGATTTTCTTGATTTTCCTTTTTGATAGTTCATTATTAGTATATAGAAATGCAACAGATTTCTATATATTAGTTTTATATCCTGAAACTTTACTGAATTCATTTATTAGTTCTAATAGTTTTTTGGTGGAGTCTTTAGGGTTTTCTATATATAGTATTATGTCTTCTGCAAATAGTGGTAATTTTACTTCTTCCCTTCCAATTTGGATGCATCTTATTTCTTACTCCCCTCTGATTGTTGTGGCTAGGACTTCTAATACTATGTTAAATAGAAATGTCAAGAGTGGGCATCCTTGTCTTATTCCTGATCTTAGAGGAAAAGCTTTCAGCTTTTCATCATTGAGTATGATGTTAGCTGTGTGTTTGTCATAAATGGCCTTTATTATTTTGATATATGTTCCCTATATACCAACTTTGTCGAGAGTTTTTATCATAAATGGATGTTGAATTTTGTCAAATGCTTTTTCTTCATCTATTGAGATGATCATGTGATATCGTGCTTTGTATTTTTCTGTGTGTGTGTTTTAATCAAACTATGATCATTGTTGTACCTGTTATTTTACTATCTTTTAAAGACAAAATGTATGATGAACATCTTATCAAATTAATCAGCATACTTCTAACCATCACTGTAATGCCTGGTGCTCTCTATCCTAGTAACCTAGGCTAGAAACCTTGAGATCGTCTTTGATGACTTCATCTCCCTCATTCATTATATCCAGTTGAGAATTAAGATCTCCCATGGAATCTCATGAATCCATCTGTCCCTCTCTGGTCCCACTATATCTGTCCTATCTCTCAGCCTTCATTTCTAACCTAGACTGTTGCAGTCATTTCCTAACTAATTAGCAATTATCCATAACTGTAATTTTTCTGAACACTATTTTACTTCTGTTTGATCACTACAACTAAAACTCTTTATTCATGGTTCTTAGAACCCCCTCCTAGCCTTTCTTTTTACCTTTATTACCTAACCTATCTTTCTTTCTTCTTTCTGTTCTTCCTTTCCTTATTTGTTTCCTCCTTTCCTCTTCCTTTTCTTCCTCTCTTTTCTCTCTTTCATTGTTTTTCTGCTCCCTGAAATATTGTACTTCTTTTTATATAATAATATTGCTTATTCTTGCCCAAACATGCCATGGGTTTTAATTGCTGTTCCCTCAGCTTAGAATGCCTGTCTCTGCCTTTTGAAATTTCATTTGACCACCAACCCAGATCAGATGCCATCTTCTTTTGAAGTCTTCCTCAATTGAATTAATACCTGCCTTCTCTGCCCTTTCAGTACATTTTCCATATACTTCATTTGTATTCTGCCTTGCGTTACAACATGTCTGCCTTCCTCCTACATGGATTTCTTTTTTTAATATTTTTAAAAGTCACATTTTATTTAGAGTCATAAATTATTTTATTAACTCTTTACCATTGATAATTACTACTAAGTAGTCTTTAAGGAATATCAAGACATTGTTTTCTCTTGTTTTAAAGAAAATACCAAGTAATGTTACAACCAAATCATAAATAAAATGTTCATTTCTAATGGAATTTTCGGTAGTACAATTCTAAGCAGTCTCTTTCATATGATTTTGTCCCTTTTAGGCTGGATCTGTTCATGTGAGAATTCGACGAGATGCAAATGAACAAATGGTTCTTGCTCATGTGACCAACAGGCTGTACACACTAGTATCTACTCTGACTGTTCAGATTTTCAAGGATGATTGGATCAGGCCTGCCTTACTGTCTGGGCCTGTTGCAGCCAATGTCCTAAACTTTTCAGATCATCACATAATCCCAATGCCTCCTTTAAAGGGTACTGACGATTCCAACCCTGTTACATCAACTCCAGCTAAACCCAGTAGTCCACCTCCAGAATTTTCATTTAACACCCCTGGAAAAAACGTGAGCCCAGTTATTCTTCTTAATACTCAAACAAGACCTTATGGTTTGGGTGTTAATCATGGACACACACCTTATAGCAGCATGCTTAATCAAGGACTTGGAGTTCCAGGAATTGGAGCAACCCAAGGATTCAGGACTGGTTTTACAAATATACCAAGTAGATATGGAACTAACAATAGAATTGGACAACCAAGACCATGATGTACTGTAATTTAATTTATTTTTATGAGGAATATTGACTCCTTGACTTTCAGTTTATTTAGTAATCCAACGTTGCATCGACTGTTCAATCATTTACTCTAATTAGAGAATAGTAGGTTTGTTCACATTTCATGAAACCAATGAAACTATATTTTTGTAAAATGTATTTGGGGCAGTGAGAACCTTCTAAATGTTATAGGCTTTAAATAGGCTTCCTTTAGAAAGCTGTTTCTCTAAATTTGAATTTTGCTATCTTTGGTTTCGTAGTTGACTGCAGTGTGATATAACACTAGCTTTATAAGAGAGCCCCTTGATGGAGTGGATCTGTCACATTATTAAAAATATAATACTTTCTTCAGTGAAATTTATAAACATGCTTCTTGAGTACATATTTTAGGAAAAGGAAAAGTCCATTTTAAAAGTAAAATTCTCTTTTATAGGTTTTCCAAACATAATTGCTATATTTTCCTTTGAGGTCCTCCTGAATTATGTCTTGCAAAGTAAAAGCAAACATTTTTATCAGAAATTTAAAAACATATTTTAACATCCGGCACAATTTAAAATTTTTACTTATCAGTTTTTTAATAGTTTTTCTCATTAAAAAATTTAAATACATTTGTAAGTGGCCCATCATTCTCAAAGTGTTTTATTTTGGTTAAATAAATACCAAATCCTTAGGTGATATGCAGTGAAGGAATCCCAGTTTTCTGTCTTAACATTTAACCAAATACTGACATAATGATAGATTTATCTTTTTTGTCACCTTTTCATTGGTTGACTTTAATTTCTCATTTTATTAACAAAATATATCACATATATTACCAAAATAGGTGGAATTCCATACGTAGTAATACAATTTAATCTTTTTTCAAAGTTGCATGAACAATTTGAGTTTACATTATATAATTTTACCAAAACATAGTGGACCCTAGGTTATAGAATACAGTATTGTTATATCTGCATTAGGCAGTTTCTAACTTATTTTGTTTTGCTTTATTGAAAATAGTGAATCGAAGTGTGAGAATCATGTAAATTATTTTCCAAATGCAAATGTTAAGGACTTTCTAACATGGCCAGCATTACTTATAAAAAGTATAACAAGCAGCAGTCACAGATTACCTATGAGATTTTTTTTCATTTTATCATCAGTTTTATAATTAGGTTTTAAAAATGGATTTTGAGAGTGGATTCAACTTTTCTAGAATCCAGTACTCCTGAAGATTTATGACATTTCCAGCCATCAGCAGCTATCTAGAGAAGATTTTTTTTTTTTTTAGATTTTGCAAGTTTCTTCAATAAACTCGTCCTCTTTTAAATATGAGCAGCACTCCCAAATCCTGTTTCTTTACAGTAGCATCATAAACATCTAAGAAGCCATCTCTGTCGAGCAGAATTGTAGTCATCCTGTGATAATAAGTGACCATGTCCCAAATAACTTTTGCTTGATGAGGAGTTGATCATTGTCTTTGACATCTGCAACCCTGTTCAGGCACTTGACCTGCTGAAGAAATAGAGCCCACGCTACCTTGACTGCTGGGGAAAGTGAAACTTTGTAAAATGTGATAAGGCAACCTGTTCCTTGACATTTGTCTTATGTTCTCCAACTATTACTATACCTATTATTGGTCTACTATTACAGGGTGATTTTTCCTCCATTGACCTCATCTAAACGTGAATTCGGGTCATGCATGAAATCTGAAGAACTGCCATGTACTGAGTGATGATTAAGAGGTATGTGCTGCCATGCTATGCATGTCTTCTCCATCTCCAGGGGATTTTTGAAGTGCCCAAGTACTGAACACAGTTCTGTGAGATTATGTTAAATGCCTATTTCCTCGACACTCATTTAGAGGTAACACCTGTGCAATTAATTATCTTTCCAAAGGTGCTTTGAGACCCACCTACACTATTTGAGAAGTTGCATATGGGTTCTGAAAGAATTGGCTCTACTTGCTGAAATTCAGTAATGCCAACTGCTTCAGGTGACATTGTTCCAGGCATTATTATATAAAGAAGTCTTATTTGCCAAGATCTGACCAGGTTCTGGATATGAAAATAAGCTTGCCCAGCATAGGCCTAGATGTAGTAGCCTTACTAGTAAATCTTGCCACAGAGTTACTTGAAGCTAGACAAAGAAGCAAGTTTGAATTAAGTACTTGACCCATGGTTTGTGATTAAGAGCAAACTTCATGGAATATGATTAATCCTGTTTGAGAAATTGCTATATTATAACGGAAAAAAACACTGGACTAGAAGACAAGAGATTTGGATTCTGATCCTCATGCTGCCACTATATAAGTAGTTTTATAATCATGGGCAAGTCCTTTAACTTCTATGAGGTTTCTCACCTGTAAAGTTAGGGTGGGAAATAAAGTAGTTGATCTGGAAACTGTCAGCTCTAAAATAGTATGACTAAATCTGCAGAATATGTGCCCACTTGTGAAACAGAATATTGTACCTAGTATTTCTTTTCAGTGACTACCTCAACATACAGGCCAAGTGTTACCTATGCCAATACCCGAGCCATTAATTGGAGATGCCATTGAGAGCAGAGGGTAAACTACAGGTTGACACCATTTTGGTTTTTGTTTATTTCAGATTTGCCTCGACTTAAATCTGTTTAGATTATACAGATTTTTCTTAGACTTCTTCCTTTGTGGGGAAGGATTATTTTTGGAGGTGGTGGGGAAAAGATTAGGGCAGGGTACCCTTAGCTTCCATAGGGTACAAAAATAATGGGGTCCATTTTTTCTTTCTTCCTTAATCTCTGAAGTCACAGATGGAATTACATACATGTATCAGCAACTGGTTTAGCTACTCATTCAAGCCTCTGATTTAGCTACTCATAAACTGCCAATTTTTTGCTTAACTAAAGATTGCTGATCTTTTGGGGGAGTCTGATCTGCTTCTCTGTAAGAAAATACTTTTTACATTCCAAATTGTTTGAATTAAACTGTTTGAATAAAGAATATACGTGGAGTTTTCTCTCTGCTTTTAAATAATTTTGGCCTGTTCTTTATTGGGAACTTTATCCCATATTCAGCAAATGCTTGTCGAGAGTATAGTACATGCCAGGCCCTGTACTAAGTAAATGTGCTTACAATATATAAATTTTGGTGACTTGCTATTCTTGAGACCAGAGGGAATACAAGGATAAACAGGAGTCCCCTTCAAGTAACTGATACTCCTAGTAGAAGTGATGGGACACCAGAACTATCTATAGATGTCAAGTTAAACTCCCTCCCATTTCCTCCTTTTCTTTGGGCTCATTTTCTTGGCATCCTCCTCTTTTCCTTCTCCTTTTTATTTGAATGATGAAACTAAGAAAGTAGATTTCCATGGAAGAGGCCAGCTAAGGAGGTGATGGTGCCACACATCATCCTGATATCAGTAAAAGAAGAAAAAGTTGAGAAGGGGTGAGTTAGCCAGACACTGAAGGATATTTTTTAGGTGTATAGTGGATTGCCATTTACTTCCAGACTCTTGGACTAGATGAGCAAAGATTTTTAAATCACCAGGCTGAAAGTAATGGGGTCCCCAGAGCATTCATGGGCTTAGGGTACCCTTTATTTAAGCAGTTACTAGTTTAAAAGCACCTTTAATAACACTGACATCATCGTCATCAAATTGCCACCCAACAAGCCTAGCTTCTTGGAGAAAAGTTAATTTGGATAACACATGGCTAAGTTTTCTGACTAATGATGCATCAGGTAAAAGTCTTTTAGTACTGAAGTCAAAAAACACCAGTTGCTTAAGATTCTCAAATACACTCATGAAGGCAAGCCATCCATCACTGCTCACACAATTTCCTGCCACATCCAGCTGTTGTAAGTTTTTCAGAGGGTTCTTTTCAAAAAATGCACCTGAATAAAAAGAGAGAAATAAGTATGTTAGCTGGAAGCAAAACAGCTTTTTTTTTTTTAAGAGACCATATTTGGACTAGTGCTTTGCTTAAGAAAGAAATCAGAATTCTCTGTAGTTAGAGCAGTGATTGTGAACCTGATCCTTTATATTTACAAATTATATTTTGCCTAAAACGTAAGGGAATCTGATAAATAGTAATTAGTATAGAAAACCAATATAAATGAATTATGTATTTTTCCCTTTTCCTGACTCTTCCAGGAAATGGAAAATTGCATAAAAATTGAGGTATGAGGGCTTCCCTGGTGGCGCAGTGGTTGAGAATCCGCCTGCCGATGCAGGGGTCACGGGTTCGTGCCCTGGTCCGGGAAGATCCCACATGCCGCGGAGCAACTAAGCCCGTGAGCCATGGCCGCTAGGCCTGCGCGTCCGGAGCCTGCGCTCCGCAACGGGAGAGGCCACAGCAGTGAGAGGCCCACATACCACAAAAAAAAAAAAAAAAAAAAAAATTGAGGTATGAGAGATGCAATTAAAATATTCAGTACCTGTTTTCAAAACTGGAGTCGGACTGAGACAATATTAGGTCATTTCCTCTTCTGAAGAAGCAAACACTACCTAACTATTGTTTCTTTGGGTATGGAATATTCCTAACTGTGAACTTGAGTAAGTTCCTTCAGTATCTCAAGATTTGGAGCTTGGGCTTATTTTTAACCCTCCCTAGACTCCTCAGGAACTTCCTCTTTTCCTTACAGAATAGGGCACTCTAAAGTACCTCCTACAAAGGGAAAGTAAACATCCTAGCCATTACCATGAAATCAAAGATAACACCCTAAGGAATGGAGGAGTAAAGAAAAAGATTTCTGGATCTGAAAGACTGCACAGAGCAAAGCCACCCCAACTGCCTGGACTGCCCACTTCTGAGTATTATAGGAGAGGGGAATAAAGCTCTGTGTTCTGTAAGCCAAGGTGTGGTTGGATCTTTTGTTACACCAGCTTAGCCTGTGCCCAGCCTAGCTTGTACATAGGGCCTCACTTTCTCCTTCCCATAATGAGCCCTTCTCTCCTCCTTACAGGTAACTTTCTTCCTGCTCTCTCTTATCCCTCATATTCAGGTCCTTTCTGCCTCTGCCTTCTTTCCCATATGCTTCCCAGCATGGCATGTGGTCAGTCAAAATACTGGTTGCCAATTAGCGTATCTGTATATAAGCCTCCTTCCCCAAAGAGCAACTTCATTTCTCCTTCCCAACTAGTAGAACAGATTTCATCACCTAAAAGGAACTTTAACAAAGAAGAATTTCAAGCCCATTCCATCCTCAGAGGGTAAGCTCTTTACACAGGATGTCTGCCAAGCTTAAAGAACAGTATCAATAAGAGAGCTTCTTGCATAATTACTAGAATGTGTGCAAGCACAAGAACCAAGAACAAGCAATATAATCCATAATCAAGGGCATGCCTTTTGTTCATTTAATCTGCGGAGGAGCAGACTACTGAGAGAAGAGGCATCTGTGACATTTAGAGCTGTAGGCTATACATGGGCTGTGGAGAACACAAATGGCTCGATCCAAATTTCAGGCAGAATCTCAAATCCTCTGGGTAGAAGGATTCTGATCCTTGAAGGTTCCTACATCCTAAACAAAACTAGTGTTGCCAGAGACCACCCTGTAGTTCCCCTGACCCAGAGCTCTTACCATTTATTCATTCAGCAAACATTTTTGAGTGCCTACTGTGTACCCCGGATTGTGCTAGGTGCTGAGGATATGTAAAAGGACATACATGGTCTCTGTCTCATTGGGCTTATAATATAGTATGAAAACATACATTATAAAGTAAGTACTGGCACAACATTGTAAATCAACTATACTTCAATAAAAATAAATAAATTTTTAAAAAAATAATTAGATGGGTGTTAGGTGCTGTGGTAGGTCAGGGTGCCCTGGGAGCACACAAAGGCAGTAGGCTTTGCAACTCCACTTTGTTTCCAGAGCAGTGGCAATTGGGCTTACATGCTTCAGGAGTAAGGATCCTTCTCAGGTAGTGTTGAATTGTCTCCAAGGAAAGGCCCCACAAAGGAAGAGTCTATTTCTCTTTGCTCATCACCCACAGTGAACATAACCTCCTCCCTCAGGTGCACAGAGCTTCCTATCAACTTGTGCCTCTAAAATGTGAAGAGAACAGTATAGGAATACCAGACAATTGAGAACAGCCGCCAACAAGGAATGCTGTTCCTTTGACTAAAAGCCAAACAAAAATGAGGCAACATAGGGAACAGAAAAAACGAACTTCAAAAACCTAGTTTTTTTCAGAGACCCTAAAAAGTTACTGCGTCTAACACAACAAAAATAAGATGCTATTTTTTTTTAAAAGAATACGATTAGAAAACAAGAAAGAGCACTTGGAAAATTATCAGGATCCATGTGGCAGAATGATTTGGCCCAGGATTTACCACTGAGCTAGAACATGACGGTCTGTGGTGGGGTTTTTTTTTTGTTTGTTTTTTGAGAACAAACTGGATAATGGAGTTCAGATGTGATGGCTGTGTTTTTGAGAACATGCTGGATAAGAGAGTTCAGCCTCAACCATTTAAGTCAAACTATGTCATCTAAAAAAGGGTTAAGTTAGAACAGGTGAAATAGATCCCTGAGCTAGTGATGATTTCTCTCTGATAGTCCCAGATTGCTGATGGGCTAGAAACAAAATTTTGGGAGTCATAATTTTAAAATGGCACTTAAAGATTAAATGTAATCTCTAAGGAAGAAGAGCAGAGCACCTAGGACCAAGTTTTAAGAGAAATTGGGAGCATTTAATATCTATGTAGAGGAATTGCCATTGCAAAGGAGACTGAGAAGTAACCAAGGTAGCGTGGAAGTCAAGAGAACATTTCGAAAAGGAGAGGGAGTGTTCAGTGTCAACTTTTACACAGGTAAGTGAAACACTTTGGAAAATTTCCATTGAATTGAGACACATGCAAGTGTGTAGAGAATCAGCTGGAATGAGTAGGAAGCAGAGGATGATCAGGAAGTGGAGATGTACTGAGGGTACATAAATTTTTGCCTCGAAGGGAAAGACAGGGGTTGATAGCCATAGTAGGAAGATAGGAGTCAGGAAGAGTTTTATTTAAAATGAGAGAGATCTGAGCATCTTTAAAAACTGATAGATAGGGCTTCCCTGGTGGTGCAGTGGTTGAGAGTCCGCCTGCCGATGCAGGGGACACGGGTTCGTGCCCCGGTCCGGGAAAATATCCCACATGCCGCGGAGCGGCTGGGCCCGTGAGCCATGGCCGCTGAGCCTGCACGTCCGGAGCCTGTGCTCCGCAACGGGAGAGGCCACAACAGTGAGAGGCCCGCATAGGGCAAAAAAAAAAAAAAAAAAAAGTACAAAAACAAAATGAACCCTAATTCTGGCTTCATCTGCCTTTTAACATGATTCATATTATGGAGGAAATAAATCTATTCTGCTCTTTGATGTTTATAGAGCCCAGTGGTGGAGAGGTAGAGGAGAGACACAGAACTGAAGCCTGTTGTTTATAGAGCACATTAATATGTCTTTGGCTATGTGAAGGAAGGTCCTGAACCGAGTTTGGGCTTAGGGTGCTAGATATAATTGAATTACTCTTCATAATAACATGGAGGGATTTTTTGTTTGTTCGTTTTGGAACTGCTGGGGTCTGTAAGAGATGGTGATGGAGGAAGACAGGGTAGTTGACAGGCAACTAGAGCCTGAATTGGCAGAAATGTTCTTGCATCTCATTGGGAATGGGGAAGTGCCAATATTAAATTTAATCTGCTATTCAGAACTATCATGTAATCCCACTCTTCCCAATTACTTATAAGCATTCAGTAAATCTGCTACATCTATAATTATACTGGGGCCTTCCAGTAGAAATTAAGGGTAAGTGACTGTTCTACCCATCTCAGTCACTTGGAGCAGTGGTCCCCAACCTTTATGGCATCAGGGACTGGTTTCATGGAAGACAGTTTTTCCACGGACAGGGGAGCGGGTGTGGGTTGGTGGGTGGAGATGGCTCAGGCGGTAATGGGAGCAATGGGGAGCGGTGGATGAAGCTTTGCTCAATGGCTCGCCCCTCACCTCCTGCTGTGCGGCCCAGTTCCTAACAGGCCGAGGACCAGTACTGGTCTGCAGGCCCGGCGGTTGGGGACCCCTGACTTGGAGGATAGGGAAAGGAATTGCTGCAGGAGGCAAGATTACACAGATCTAGAGTCACACAAGAACAGAAATGCAGAGCCAGAAATGACCATGGAAACAGAAGCCCTGGATCCAGGATATGGATTAGAGCAGTGGGTTTTTTTTTAATAACCATTTTAAAAATTGAAGTATAGTTAATTTACAATGTTGTGTTAGTTTCAGGTGTACACCAAAGTGATTGTTCTATATGTATGTATATTTTTTCTTTTTCAGATTCTTTTCCATTGTACATTATTACAAAATATTGAATATAGTTTCCTGTGTTGTACAGTAGGTCCTTCTTGCCCATCTATTTTATGTATAGTAGTGTGTATATGTTAATCTCAAATTCTCCCCCTGCCCCTGCTGTCCCCTTTGGTGACCATAAGATTGTTTTCTATGTCTGTGAGTCTATTTCTGTTCTGTAAATAAGTATTTGCATCATTTTTTTAGATTCCACATATAAGTGATATCATATTTGTGTTTCTCTGACTTCACTTAATATGATCATCTCTAGATCCATCCATGTTGCTGCAAATGGCATTATTTCATGCTTTTTATGGCTAAGTAATATTCCAGTGTATATATGCACCACATCTTCTTTATGCATTCATCAGTCAATGAACATTTAGGTTGCTTCCATGTCTTGGCTCTTGTAAATAGTGCTATGAACACTGGGGTGCATGTATCTTTTTGAATTAGAGTTTTCTCAGGATATATGCCCAGGAGTAGGATTGCTGGATCATATGGTAACTCTATTTTTAGTTTTTAAAGGAACCTCCATACTGTTTTCCATAGTGGCTGCACCAACTTACATTCCTACCAACAGTGAAACAGCGTTCCTTTTTTGGATAAGTGTTTTTTTAAAGCTTCAGGGTATCTCCTCCTTTAGAGGAACATGAGATGAATTTAATGGATTGCAATTAGCATTTGTTTTAAGTGAAATTGGATAGATAGAAAGAATAGAAAATAACAGAGTGTATCACACATAGCAAAAGATAATTACTTTCTGTGAAACTTTAAAAATGTATATGTACATGTGATCATGAGATAAAATGTATTTTTAAAATGTGGGTCCTAGTCAAAAAAAGTTCGAAAGACTCAGGACAAGAGGCTTAAAACAACCATCTAGGTTACGTGTAGGGGTGCAGAAGAGGGAGCATAAGGAGACTGTTTCACCAGGAAGGAGATATGTCAGCTTGGTCTTAAAGGACTATAGGAGGAGCTGAAGGACTTCCTTGAGGGAGTGCATATACAAAAGCATTTCTGGGGACTGGCAAGAGTTCCATGAGGATGGAACCTCACATAGGTGGGGAGGCATGCAGAAGATGAAGGTGGAGAGGAAGGTGTATTGAGACTCTGTTATAAAGGGTCTTATACATCAAAAGCGAGCAGGTTATATTTTATTTTGCAGGCCAAGGAAGATCTTTTTTAAAGGAAAATGACCCTAGCATCTGGTTCCCCTTGAAGCCCCCCAGAGGATAATGATCATAGTACCATTTATTGAGCATATACAGTGGGTCAGTGTTGAAGTTCTTAATATGCATTAGCTCAATTACGGATTAGCACAATAACCTCTCATATGGTAGACATCATAATTTTCCTCATTTGACAGATGACCAAACTGAGGCTCAGAGACTTCACGTTGCTGCAGACCATACATCTACCAAGCGGAGGGGATGGGCAGGTCTGTCTGACTCCCAAACAAATGCACCTAACCACTTCATAATGATGGAGCCTCTACAGGGGCCTGACAGGTAGCAGTCTCATCACTTGGCTAGAGACCAAAGGCAGAGAACGCTTGGCTTTCACTCTTCAGCTTACGCCTCAGGCCCAAGCAGACTGCTTTTTATACCTCTGGGAGGTGGAGGAAATGGCTGGAGGGGAGCCATGCCAGCACCTACACTCTCTCCCTCCTTTAATCAACTCTTCTGTCTGTAACCCTCTCCCTGCTTCAGTATGATAACCTTCTGATATCCCTGTTTATAAAACAGGGATAATAATGTTATGTTTTATTAGACATATAATGATAATTCCACAAATTCTTTTTAAAAACACTTTGAGAACAAATTAGCGACTACTACTGAGTGTTCATTTAGTCATTTTTTTCACTTGCATTTTGGGGTACATCATAACAGCTAAATTTCCAAGAGTCAGCTGTCTTCTGTTAAGTTTAAATTTCTCATTTACCTATGGAGGCGATTAGGCACTAGGCTATTAAAGTGAAATGGCAATTTACTGCCTAGCTTAGTTCTTAATAAAACACACCATCTCCTTCTCTGGTCTCGATGGCCATCCTCAGAAGTGGTCAAATTAAGCAACTACCTACTAAAAGATTTGAAAGATAGTAAAAGGTCTTTACCTAAAAATGCCTCCCCCACCTATAATTCTAATTCTACACACGCCCTAACAGCCTCCTTGAAGAAAAGACATATCCTTTCCAACTTGCTTTAGGTATGAGGTTACCTGAGAGGGATTATTTATTAGCTAACTAATTAGTCTGTCACAGCAGCCACCTGCTTCCAATGTCAACCAGAATGGCAGGGAAGCCAGAAATAATGACAGCCAAGATGATATGATTTGGTGGGTTAAGAAAAGTGAGTGGGTAGAGGAGATCGAAGTGGAGTTAGAAATTAAGGGAAGGAAAGATCCATAACTTGGAACAGCACTAAGAAAGGCAAAACCTTTGGGCTGGCCTCTCCAGGAGACTCCGCAAGACCAGCAGTCATGTGGCTGATAGGGTCTTGGTGCTCCAGCCAGGTGTCAGGCCTGTGCCTCTGAGGTGGCAGATCTGAGTTCAGGACATTGGTCCACCAGAGACCTCCCAGCTCCATGTAATATCAAACAGCGAAAGCTCTCCCAGAGATCTCCTTCTCAACAATAAGACCCAGCTCCACTCAACAACCAGCAAGCTACAGTGCTGGACGCCCCATGCCAAACAACTAGCAAGACAGGAACACAACCCCACCCATTAGCAGAGAGGCTGCCTAAAATCATAATAAGGTCACAGACACCCCAAAACACACCTGCAGACACAGTCCTGCCCACCAGAAAGACAACATCCAGCCTTATTCACCAGGAAGCCTACACAACCCAGTGAACCAACCTTAGCCACTGGGGGCAGACACCAAAAAACAACAGAAACTATGAACCTGCAGCCTGCGAAAAGGAGACCCCAAACACAGTTAAGTTAAGCAAAATGAGAAGACACAGAAACACACAGCAGATGAAGGAGTAAGGTAAAAACCCACCAGACCAAAAAAATGAAGAGGAAATAGTCTACCTGAAAAAGAATTCAAAGTAATGATACTAAAGATGATCCAAAATCTTGGAAACAAAATGGAGAAAATACAAGAAACGTTTAACAAGGACCTAGGAGAACTAAAGAGCAACAAACAATGATGAACAGTACAATCAATGAAATTAAAAATTATCTAGAAGGAATCAATAGCAGAATAACTGAGGCAGAAGAATGGATAAGTGACCTGGAAGATAAAATAGTGGAAATAACTACTGCAGAGCAGAATAAAGGAAAAAGAATGAAAAGAATTGAGGACAGTCTTAGAGACTTCTGGGACAACGTTAAACACACCAACATTTGAATTATAGGGGTCCCAGAAGAAGAAGAGAAAAAGAAAGGGACTGAGAAAATATTTGAAGAGATTATAGTTGAAAACTTCCCTAATATGGGAAAGGAAATAATCAAGTCCAGGAAGCACAGAGAGTCCCATACAGGATAAATCCAAGGAGAAACACACCAAGACACATATTAATCAAATTATCAAAAATTAAATACAAAGAAAGACTATTAAAAGCAGCAAGGGAAAAACAACAAATAACATACAAGGGAATCCCCATAAGATTAACAGCTGATCTTTCAGCAGAAACTCTGCAAGCCAGAAGGGAGTGGCAAGACATATTTAAAGTGACGAAAGAGAAAAACCTACAACCGACATTACCCAGCAAGGATCTCATTCAGATTTGATGGAGAAATTAAAACCTTTACAGACAAGCAAAAGCGAAGAGAATTCACCACCACCAAACCAGCTTTACGACAAATGCTAAAGGAACTTCTCTAGGCAGGAAACACAAGAGAAGGAAAAGACCTACAATAACAAACCCAAAACAATTAAGAAAATGGTGATGGGAGTATATATATTGATAATTACCTTAAATGTAAATGGATTAAATGCTCCCACCAAAAGACATAGACTAGCTGAATGAATACAAAAACAAGACCCGTATATATGCTATCTACAAGAGACCCACTTCAGACCTAGGGACACATACAGACTGAAAGTGAGGGGATGGAAAAAGGTATTCCATGCAAAGGGAAATCAAAAGAAACCTGGAGTAGCAAATCTCATATCAGACAAGAAAGACTTTAAAATAAAGACTATTACAAGAGACAATGAAGGGCACTACATAATGATCAAGGCATCAATCCAAGAAGATATAACAATTGTAAATATTTATGCACCCAACATAGGAGCACCTCATACATAAGGCAAAAGCTAACAGCCATAAAAGGGGAAATCGACAGTAACACAATCATAGTAGGGGACTTTAACACCCCACTTTCACCAATGGACAGATCATCCAGAATGAGAATAAATAAAGAAACAAGCTTTAAATGATACATTAAATAAGATGGACTTAATTGATATTTATAGGACATTCCATCCAAAAACAACAATATACTTTCTTCTCAAGTGCTCATGGAACATTCTCCAGGATAGATCATATCTTGGGTCACAAATCAAGCCTTGGTAAATTTAAGAAAATTGAAATTGTATTAAGTATCTTTTCTGACCACAATGCTATGAGAGTAGATATCAATTACTGGAACAAAAATCTGTAAAAAAATACAAGCATGTGAAGGCTAAATAATACACTGCTTGATAACCAAGAGATCACTGAAGAAATCAAAGAGGAAATCAAAAATTACCTAGAGACCAATGGCAATGAAAACACGACAACCCAAAACCTACGGGATGCAGCAAAAGCAGTTCTAAGAGTATAGCAATACAATCCTACCTCAAGAAACAAAAAACATCTCAAATAAACAAAGTAGCTGGGCTTCCCTGGTGGCACAGTGGTTGAGAGCCCACCTGCCAATGAAGGGGACACGGGTTTGTGCCCCGGTCCGGGAAGATCCCACATGCTGCGGAGGGGCTAGGCCCATGAGCCACGGCCGCTGAGCCTGTACGTCTGGAGCCTGTGCTCTGCAACAGGAGAGGCCACAACAGTGAGAGGCCCACATACCGCAAAAGGGAAAAAAAAAAACAAAACCAAAAACGTAGCCTTACAGCTAAAGCAATTAGGGAAAGAAGAACAAAAAAACCCCAAAGTTTGCAGAAAGAAAGAAATAATAAAGATCAGATCAGAAATAAATGAAAAAGAAATGAAGAAAATGATAGCAAAGATCAATAAAACTAAAAGCTGGTTCTTTGAGAAGATAAAATTGATAAACCATTAGCCAGACTCATCAAGAAAAAAAGGGAGAAGACTCAAATCAATAGAATTAGAAATGAAAAAGGAAAAGTAACAACTGACACTGCAGAAATACAAAGGATCATGAGAGATTACTACAAGCAGCTATATGCCAATAAAATGGACAACCTGGAAGAAATGGACAAATTCTTAGAAAAGCACAACATTCTGAGACTGAACCAGGAAGAAATAAAAAATATAAACAGACCAATCACAAGCACTAAAATTGAGACTGACTAAAAATCTTCCAACAAACAAAAGCCCAGACCAGATGTCTTCACAGGCGAATTCTATCAAACATTTAGAAAAGAGCTAACACCTATCTTTCTCAAACTCTTCCAAAGTATAGCAGAGGAAGGAAAACTCCCAAACTCATTCTAAGAGGCCACCATCACCCTGATACAAAAACCGGACAAAGATGTCACAAAGAAAGAAAACTACAGGCCAGTATCCCTGATGAACATAGATGTGAAAATCCTCAACAAAATACTAGCAAACAGAATCCAACAGCACATTAAAAAAATCATAAACCATGATCAAGTGGGGTTTATTGCAGGAATGCAAGGATTCTTCTATATACACACCAATCAATGTGATAAACCATATTAAAAAATTGAAGTAGAAAAACTATATGATCATCTCAATAGATGCAGAAAAAGCTTTTCACAAAATTCAACACCCATTTGTGATAAAAACCCTCCAGAAAGTAGGCATAGAGGGAACTTACCTCAACATTATAAAGGCCATATCTGACAAACCCACAGCCAACATTGTTGTCAATGGTGAAAAACTGAAACCATTTCCTCTAAGATCAGGAGCAAGACAAGGTTGTCCACTCTCACCACTGTTATTCAGCACAGTTTTGGAAGTTTTAGCCACAGCAATCAGAGAAGAAGAAGAAATAAAAGGAATCCAAATCAGAAAAGAAGAAGTAAAGCTGTCACTGTTTGCAGATGACATGATATTATACATAGAGAATCCTAAATATGCTACCAGAAAACTCCTAGAGCTAATCAATGAATCTGGTAAAGTAGCAGGATACAAAATTAATGCACAGAAATCTCTTGCATTCCTATACACTAATGATGAAAAATCTGAAAGAGAAATTAAGGAAACACTCCCATTTACCATTGCAACAATAAGAATAAAATACCTAGGAATAAACCTACCTAAGGAGACAAAAGACCTGTATGCAGAAAACTATAAGACATGGATGATAAAGATGATACAGACAGATGGAGAGATATACCATGTTCTTGGATTGGAAGAATCAACATTGTGAAAATGACTATACTACCCAAAGCAATCTACAGATTCAAAGCAATCCCTATCAAACTACCACTGGCATTTTTCACAGAACTAGAACAAAAAAATCCATAATTTGTATGGAAACACAAAAGACCCCAAATAGCAAAAGCAATCTTGAGAAAGAAAAATGGAGCTGGAGGAATCAGGCTCCCTGACGTCAGACTATCCTACAAAGCTACAGAAATCAAGTCAGTATGGTACTGACACTGAAACAGAAATATAGATCAATGGAACAGGATAGAAAGCCCAGAGATAAACCCATGCACATATGGTCACCTTATTTTTGATAAAGGAGGCAAGAATATACAATGGAGAAAAGACAGCCTCTTCAGTAAGTGGTGCTGGGAAAACTGGACAGCTACTTGTAAAAGTATGAAATTAGAACACTCCCTAACACCATACATAAAAATAAATTCAAAATGGATTAAAGACCTAAATTTAAGGCCAGACACTATAAAACTCTTAGAGGAAAACACTCTATGGCATAAATCACAGCAAGATCCTTTTTGACCCACCTCCTAGAGAAATGGAAATAAAAACAAAAATAAACAAATGGGACCTAATGAAACTTAAAAGCTTTCGTACAGGGCTTCCCTGGTGGCGCAGTGGTTGAGAATCCGCCTGCCGATGCAGGGGACATGGGTTCATGCCCTGGTTTGGGAAGATCCCTCACACATGCCGCAGAGCGGCTGGGCCCCGTGAGCCATGGCCGCTGAGACTGTGCGTCTGGAGCCTGTGCTCTGCAACGGGAGAGGCCATAACAGAGAGAGGCCCGTGTACCACAACAAAACAAAACAAAACAAAAAAAAGCTTTTGCACAGCAAAGGAAACCATAAACAAGATGAAGAGACAGCCCTCAGAATGGGAGAAAATATTTGCAAATGAAGCAGCTGACAAAGGATTAATCTCCAAAATTCACAACCAGCTCATGCAGCTCAATATCAAAAAAACAACCCAATCCAAAAATGGGCAGAAGACCTAAATAAACATTTCTCCAGAGAAGATATACAGATTGCCAACAAACACGTGAAAGAATGCTCAACATCATTAATCATTAGAGAAATGCAAATCAAAACTACAATGAGATATCATCTCACACTGGTCAGAATGGCCATCATCAAAAAATCTACAAATAATAAATGCTGGAGAGGGTGTGGAGAAAAGGGAACCCTCTTGCACTGTTGGTGGGAATGTAAATTGTTACAGCCACTATGGAGAACAGTATGGAGTTTCCTTAAAAAATTAAAAATAGAACTACCATACGACCCAGCAATCCCACTACTGGGCATATCCCCTGAGAAAACCATAATTCAAAAAGAGTCGTGTACCACAATGTTCATTGCAGCTCTATTTACAATAGCCAGGACATGGAAGCAACCTAAGTGTCCATGGACAGATGAATGGATAAAGGAGATGTGGCACATAGATACAATTGAATATTACTCAGCCATAAAAAGAAGCAAAATTGAGTTATTTGTAGTGAGGTGGATGGACCTAGAGTCTGTCTTACAGAGTGAAGTAAGTCAGAAAGAGAAAAACAGATACTGTATGCTAACACATATATATGGAATTTAAAAAAAAACTGTTTCCAAAGAACCTGGGGGCAGGAGAGGAATAAAGACGCAGATGTAGAGAATGGACTTGAGGACCCGGGGAGGGGGAAGGGTAAGCTGGGACAAAGTGAGAGAGCGGCATGGACATATATTCACTACCAAATGTAAAATAGATAGCAATTGGGAAGCAGCCGCATAGCACAGGGAGATCAGCTCCGTGCTTTTTGACCACATAGAGGGGTGGGATAGGGAGGGTGGGAGGGAGACACAAGAGGGAGGAGATATGGCGATATATGTATATGTATAGCTGATTCACTTTGTTATAGAGCAGAAACTAACACACCATTGTAAAGCAATTATACTCCAATAAAGATGTTAAAAAAAAAAACTTTGGGGCAGCGTAAGGACTTAAAGACATACGCATCTCTAAGAGAGAAGGTTTTTAAAAGAGGGGAGTTAGTCTTTAATGGGTAGAGTTTCAGCCAGGGAGAATGAAAAAGGTCTGGAGATGGATGGTGATGGTGGTTGCATAAGAATATGAATACTGCAGAACTGTAGACTTAAAAATGGTTAAAATGGTAAGTTTTATGCTATATATACTACAAATATATTCTAGACAATCCATGAGGGAAATGAAGGCAGTCAAGGCTGTTTTCACTAGTCCTTTGCCTCAGGTAATATGGTAGTCAGCCTTCAATTTGGCTCCAGTGATTCTCATCTCCTAGTATTCACTCCTCTGTGTTGTCCCCTCCCACCGTGGATTGGGCTGACCTGGGTAACCCATAGGACACAGCAGAGATGACCAGATATGGTCTTCCAAGGCTAGGTCATAAAACATATTGCAACTTCTAATTGGTTCTCCCTTGGATTTCTTGCTCTGGAGGAAGTGAGCTGCCATGTTGTGAATGCAAGCAGTCTATGGAGAGGTCCAGGCATGAGAAACTAAGGCCTCCAGCCAACAGCCAGCATTAACCTGCCAACGAAGTGAGGAGCCACCTTGGAAGCAGGTCTCCAGCAGCCCCAGTCATGATAGAGCCTAAACCAGAACCACCCAACTAAGCTGCTTCCAAATTCCTGACCCACCAAAACGTGAGATAATGTTTATAGTTGTTTTAAGCCACTAAATTTTGGGGTAATCTTACACAGACATTGGTAACTAATACAGAGAGCATGCAGACCCTTCATCAACTGCCTGAAACTATCATTGTCTTCAGTCATTTATGTATCTCTGTTCCTGGATTATATCACAACTACTTAAAGATATTCCATGACCCCATTTACATAAAGTTGCACTTACCTTTACATGTTTTGAATACCCAACAAGTGACTTAAAAATATTTCCCAAGATTGGAAGGGCATTGCTGAATTTCAGACAGTTAAGGCTAGAAGAGCAATTCCTAACACGATACACCTTGTCAGATAACATGAATGTTTTTCCTTTTAACATTGTAGGTGAAATGCTTAAAAACCTGAAGGCAGGCCAGTGTTTTCAATCATTTTACTCCTTATGATGTATGAGCCCTCTTTCAATATATTTATATAAGAAAGAGGAGGCAAATAAATAAAGATGCTAACTAAATAGAGCAAGCTAACTAAATAGAGCAAGCCAACTGAAGAAGTTTGTGAGGGCTAACTTATTTTCTCTTGGCTCCGTACGTATACCTACCTAGAATTCTAATCTCAGCATCTGTGAGTCTCCAGTCTCTCAGCGCAAGCTTGATGAGCTGTGGGGCCCCCTTCAGTTGCTCCAGCAGCCTGGCCAAGCTGACTCGTACATCACTGCACCAGGGCAGCATCAGCACGTTTAGCTGTTCCAAGATGTGCAGCCTGTCAACTTGAAGAACCATAGAGCAGTTCAGGAATTGGATCCATCTCAAAATTGATGTGGGATAAGAAATAATTTTTATCTCTGCAGCCTGCTCAATGTGCAATAAGGATCTACTTGGTTTTTTTGTTAATATTTTTACGGGAAGTGTTCAAGAATATACAAACATACAGAACAGTATAATGAAATTATAGGTACTAATAAGCCAACTTTCAACAAACCCTGAATCATGGACAACCTTGCTTCATCGTCATCAAATTCCTTCCCTTCTATATTATTTTGAAGCAAATCTCAGACAGTTAAGTATCAGGTTTTTTAATTCTAACATAATCACAGCATTGTCACACCTTAAAAATCTTATCACTGGGACTTCCCTTGGTGGCTCAGTGGTTAAGAATCCTCCTGCCAGTGCAGGGACGTGGGTTCGAGTCCTGGTCCAGGAAGATCCCACATGCCGCAGAGCAATTGGGCCCATGCGCCACAACTACTGAAGCCCATGCTCCACAACAAGAGAAGCCACTGCAGTGAGAAGCCCGCACACCGCAACGAAGCATGGCCCCCGCTCGCTGCAGCTAGAGAAAGCCCACGCACAGCAACGAAGACCCAACGCAGCCAAAAATAAATAAATAAAAAGTCTTATCACTAACTTAAGCAGATTTGTCTTGAATATCACTCTCAGACACTAGCTCACTAGAAGGAGACAAGCAGGTGGGAGTCTCAGGTGCAGTGAGTATAGGAAAACTGGTAACTCAAAAACCATGGGCCTGTATTCCTCAAGGGCAGTTTAAGGAAGGGCTAAATGATGTACTTAAGGTCCATCTAGTAAGGCATATGTAGATAAAAGACTATTTGAGGGTTTCCCTGGTGGCACAGTGGTGGGGAGTCCACCCGCTGATGCAGGGGGCGCAGGTTCATGCCCCGGTCCGGGAGGGTCCCGCGTGCCACAGAGTGGCTGGACCCGTGGGCCGTGGCTGCTGGGCCTGCGTGTCCGGAGCCTGTGCTCCGTGGCGGGAGAGGCCACCGCAGTGAGAGGCCCGCGTACCGCAAAAAAAAAAAAAAAAAAAAAAATATTTGAGTATTTGATTTTGGCTAAGTTGTCAATTCGTTTATTGTTTTTTGCCACACAGCACTGCATGTGGGATCTTAGTTCCCTGACCAAGAATTGAACCTGCACCGCCCCCTACAGTGGAAGTGCAGAGTCTTAGCCACTGGACTACCAGTGAAGTCCCTAAATTGTCATTCTTACTTAGTTCATGAAGAGCTTCATTTCCATCCTTTTCCAGATGATTTTCAGATAAATCAAGAATGCTCAGTTTGGCCAAGTTGTGAAGATTCTGAGCTGCAAAAAAAATTTGTTTAATCCAAAACAACAAGACTTTCAGTGAACTATAAATGCATTTTTAAAAATCCTTAGAAGAATTCTGAGTCCTTGTTTTCTTTGTTGATAGTATACAAACCATTATTTGACTTGATTAATTTATTTATTTCAAAAAGTATCTGGATAGGTTTAACCCCCAATTGCCACCACTATGACTGGTGCACAGATATTTCCTTGTTCTAAGTTCTGACTAAAAAAATTGAATTCACAAAAAGCCTAAAGCATCTGGGAATATAGTTTTTATGTCACTTTAGTAAAGTTACTCCATTTCTCTAAGCCTCAGTGTCTTCACCTTTAGAATAAGGAAGGTGAACTAAATAAACTGTGAGGGTGCTTACAATTCTAAAATGCCCTATCATGAAGGAGAAACAAACAAAAACCAGATGAGATGAGCTGTTCTTTGTGTACTCAGTTTAGATGATTTTGTTAATGTCATAGTGGTGATACTAATAATAAAAACTTAGAAATTAAAAAAAGACATGAGAAAAATAGAAAACAAATAGCAAAATGACTGATGGAAATCTAGTCCTATAAATAATTACATTAAATGTAAATGGATTAAATACTCCAGTTAAAGAGATTAATAAGACTAGATTTTTCTTTTTTAAAGCAAGACCCAACTCCATCTACAAGACATGTATTTTAATGACAAAGACACAAATATACTGAGGTTAAAATTTGGAAAACTATATTACATGTAAACATTAATCATAAAATGCCATCACTCTAGCTGATCACTGCTTAATTCTTTTCATTTCAGATATTTATCATGGTTGTTTAATCTAGTTGAAGTTTTTCCTATCAAGACTAATGAGAAAAATCTCCTTAAAAAAAATTAGTCAGTTATTTAATGAGTATATACTCTTGTTATAATATTAGCTATTATTATTTTTAAACAATCATATGACCCCTTTTCTTAGAATAAAGCATCTTCTGGGATTTGGTTTAAAGTAAAAAACCTGCAGAACTCCTCTTAAAAAGGGTACAGCTGCTATTTTCACTTCTAAACCTTTCTCTCCGCAGGGCAAGTAGAGAAGTAAAGGAATATGCTCATCATTCTCATGCTTTCTGTTGTTTATCTGGCCTTTTCTAATCCTGGGTTTCTCTAGCTTTTGGTTTATGTTGGCATATAAATAGTTTCCTTAGGAAACTTTACAGACTCCTAGCTGTTGTGTATTCTGTTTTTAAAAGGGCTAGACCATCTTTTTTACCAAAATCTAAATTAAAAGAAAATCTGACTTGAACATATCTAGTTTATCCAGAAATATGCAAAGGTTTCTCCATACTTGGAATATGCACACTTTAAGAACTCAAAAGACTCAACTTGGGCTTCCCTGGTGGCGCAGTGGTTGAGAGTCTGCTTGCTGATGCAGGGGACACAGGTTCATGCCCTGGTCCAGGAAGATCCCACATGCCGTGGAGCGGCTGGGCCCATGAGCCATGGCCGCTGAGCCTGTGCGTCCAGAGCCTGTGCTCCGCAACGCGAGAGGCCACAACAGTGAGAGGCCCGCATACCACAAAAAAAAAAAAAAAAGACTCAACTCATATTGATGCACATTAACTCCATCTTAACAGGGCCATGGGTAAGCATTGGAAAGCCTGAAAACATTTAAGGAAATCCTTCTCTCTCTGCTTCTCAATCACTTATTTATCCATTCATCCAAATGTTTATTAAGCAGTTATTATATAACAGAATATGTGCCAAGCTTCAAGCACCTATTTCTTATTTTCTCCTCTTTACCTTTTCTTAAAATGACAACATCTTCAATTATCCTGAAATTCTCTCCTATTATTCATTCATAATAAATTTTCATTCCAGTTATGAAGAAAGAAGGTCATTAAAAACAAGTTAGATATTACCTAGAAGTCTTTATTATCTTTTCCAGTTTCCCTGAAAATTAAATTTCCATTTGAGAGACTTAGCATGCCTTAGTATGAAAATACCATGTTTTCTTACACTGTTTTCATAATGCAGGCAGCAGTTACCTAGGGTTTTCACAGCATTTCCTGACAGGCAGCAGGAGACTAATTGGATTTCATTAAGGTCACAGGGTTCAGCTGACAGAGACTTGACTATGTAATCCATTCCCTCCCCTATATCAGACAAGTGGGTCAAACGAAGTAAACACATCTTTTTCAGATTTGTCAGACCTTCAGCTGCAAAAAAAAAAAAAAAAAGAAAAAGAAAGGAAAGGAAATGCATTAAGACACCAAGTACATAAGAGCATCCTTGCCTTGTATAGACACAGCCAGTGTCAAAGAGTCTTAGCTGTTCTTATTATCAAACTTGTATTAGTAAATATATTAGAGAAAACAAAAATCTGACCTAGTTTTATAGCATCTTCCTCATTCATCTTAATATTATCCAGTATGAGCTTCATAAGGTTCTTCAAATTACCTAAGCTGTCCGTCAGACCACCTGCCAAAGAAAAGGGATTGGACTGTGTTCAGCTGTCATTTACTATCTTTCTATTACCAATCAAAAGATTTTAGTTGTCACTATGGGCAAGAAATGCTCATGAAATTGACATGAAAATATATTTTTTTGGTGAGAGATGGGGATCTTCCTTAGCTAAAAGCATGTTTTCAAAATATAATGGAATTACAATGGAAAACAATAACAGAAAGATAACTACGAAATCTTCAAACAGTTGGAAATTAAACAGTGTACTTCTAAACAAGCATGGATCAAACAGGAAGTCTCAAGGAAAATTAGGCAATATTTTGAAAAATACAGAAATAAAAATATATCAAAATCTCCAGTTAACAGTTGCTTAAAGGGAGGTTTAGAGCATTGAATGCTTATATTAGAAATAAGGAAAGTTTTCAAATCAACAACCTAAGCTTACTACTTCAGAAACTAGAGAGAGAAGAGCAAAATAAACCCAATGCAAGATGAAGCAATAAAATAATAAAGATAAGGGCAGAAATCAATAACAAATCACAAACAGAAACAATAGGGAAAAATCAATGGAAATTAAAAGCTATATCTTTGAAAAGATCAATAAAATTGATAAATTTCTAGCAAGACTGACAAAGAAAAAAGGAGGAATAACAAATTACCAATATCAGAAATGAAAGGGAAGATATCATTACAGAAATCACAGATGTTAAAAGGATAGAGAATAATATGAACAAATCTACATGCATAAATTTGACAACATAGACAAAATTGCACAATTTCTTGAAAGGCACAAACTAGTAAAACTTACCCAACGGTACATAAGTAATCTGAATAGTCCTGTATAACTAAGGAAATTGAATTTGTAGTTTAAAATTTTCCAAAAAAGAAAGCTGCAGGCACAGATAATTTAACTTGCAAATTCTACCAAACTTTCAAAGAAGAAATAACACCAATTCTACACAATCATTTCCAGGAAACAGAAATACAGACAACACTTCCCAAATCATTTTATGACACTACCATTAACCAATCTGAAACCCAGGCTAAGGGAATAAAACAAAAGAAAACTTCAAACCGATATCACTTATGAAATCCTCAACAAAATATTACCAAGGAGTCCAGCTATATATAAAAAGAATATTATACTACCACCAAGTAGGCTTCATACAGGGAATGCAGGACTGTTTTGATATTTGGAAATCAATCCATGTACTTCACTATATTAACAGTCTACTGAAGAAAAACTACATGATCATATAAATTGATACAGCAAAGATAGTTGATACAATCCAATAACAATTCATGATAAAAATCCTCAGCAACCTAGGAATAGAAGGAAACTTCCCCAACCTGATAAAAGTCACCTTCAAAAACACTACAGTTAGCATCACATTTCATGGTGAAAGTCTGAATGCTTAACTCCCTAGGATCAGGAACAAGGGAGGATGTTCACTTTCACCTCTCCTATTCAACACTATACTGCAAGTCATAATCAGTGCAGTAAGGCAAGAAAATGAAATAAAAGGAATACAGGGACTTCCCTGGTGGCGCAGTGGTTAAGAATCTGCCTGCCAATGCAGGGGACATGGGTTTGATCCCTGGTCTGGGAAGATCCCACATGCTGCAGAGCAACTAAGCCTGTGCACCGCAACTACTGAGCCTGCGCTCTAGAGCCTGCCTGCACACCTAGAACCTGTGCTCTGCAACAAGAGAAGCCATCGCAATGAGAAGCCTGCATACTGCAACCAACAGTAGCCCCTGCTCGCCGCAACTAGAGAAAGCCTGCATGCAGCAACGAAGACCCAATGCAGCCAAAGATAACTAAATAAATTTATTTTTAAAAATGAATAAATAAAAGGAATACAAAATTGGAAAGGAAGAAATGAAAATCTTTTTGGAAGGGACATGAAATAAGTTTATCAAAGGTATAGAGTACAAGATCAGCACACAAAAATCAACTGTATTTCTGTAGTAGCAATAAATAATTGGTAACCAGATTTTTTAAAATTACCATTTACAATAGCTCCAAAAGAATGAAAAAGGTATAAATCTAAAAAACATATACACAATCAACATGATGAAAAGTACAAAATGGTGAAAAAAGAAACCAAGGAAAATCTAAACAAATGGAAAGAGAAACCATGGTCATAGATTCAACA
Source organism: Kogia breviceps (assembly GCF_026419965.1). Taxonomy (NCBI): domain Eukaryota; kingdom Metazoa; phylum Chordata; class Mammalia; order Artiodactyla; family Physeteridae; genus Kogia; species Kogia breviceps. The sequence goes on along the minus strand of NC_081320.1, from coordinate 78,220,549 downwards.
TAATATCAATGTCAATTCTCCCTAAATTGTTCTATAGATTTAATGTAATTCCAACCAAGATCCCAAGAAGAGTTTTTTATGATATAAACAATGTGATTCTTGGGAATTTCCTGGCAGTCCAATGGTTAGGACTCTGTGATTTCACTGCTAAGGGCTCAGGTTCAATCCCTGGTTGGGGAACTAAGATCCCACAGGCCATGCAATGCAGCCAAAAAAAATGTGATTCTAAAATTTATATGGAAGGACAAAGCAACTAGAATATTTTAAAATTATTTTGAAAAAGAGGAAGAAACTTGGAGAAATAACACTACCCAATTTTATGACTTACTATAAAGTAAAAGTTACTAAGACAATGTAGTATTGGCAAGGGATAGACAAGGGTATTGGTAAATGAAAGATCAATGGAAAATAGTATCCAGAAATACACCCATACAACTATAGCCAAAAAATTTGGGCAAAGATATAAAGGCTATTCAAACATGAAAGAATAGTCATTTCAATAAACAGAACAACTGGATATCCGTAGGGAAGAAAAATGAACCTTGATCTAAACTTCACACCTTACACAAATGTTAACTCAAAATGGATCATCGATCTAAATGTAAAACATAAAACTTTAAAAGAAAATATAGGAAAAAATCATCATGACCTGGGGTTATGCAAAGAGTTCTTAGACATGACACCAAAAGCATGATTCATAAAGAAAAAAAAATGGACAGCAACAAAATGTAAAACTTTTGTTCTATGAAAGACACTGTTAAAGAATGAAAAGACTAGCTACAGTTTGGGAGAAAATATTTTCAAATCACTTATCTCACAAAGGACTTGTATCATGAATATATTTTAAAAAACACTTAAAACTCAACATTAAGAAAACATAGTGACCCAATTAAAAATGGGTAGGGACTTCCCTGGTGGTCCAGTGGGTAAGACTCCGTGCTCCCAATGCAGGGGGCCCAGTTTCGATCCCTGGTCAGGGAACTAGTTCCTGCATGCATGCTACAACTAAGAGTCCACAAGCCACAACTAAGAAGTCTGCATGCTGCAACTAAGAGCCCGCATGCCACAACTAAATATCCCACATGCCACAACGAAGATCCTACGTGCTGCAACTAAGACCCGGAGCAGCCAAAATAAAAATATAAATAAATACTTTTAAAAATATGGGTAAAAACTTGAAGAGACATTTCACTAAGTTGCAAACAAGCACGTGAAGAATTTTCAACTTTTATTAGCCAACTCTGATGATCTAACACTATACACAGAGTTCCAGTTGCTCCACATCCTCATCAGCACTTGGTATTGTCTGTTTTTTTTTTCTTATTGTAAAATGACAAAAAGAGAAAAACAGAAATAATACTAAATGCTAGTGAGAATGCAGAGAACCTAAAATTCTCATGTATTGCTACTGAAAATGTAAAATGTACAAAGTGGAAAATAGCTTGGAAGTTTCCTAAAAAGTTAAACAAGCACTTGTCATATGGCTCAGCAACGCTAATTCTACATATTTACCCAAGTGAATTGAAAAGTTATTTTCACATAAAAAACTTCCAGGGCTTCCCTGGTGGCGCAGTGGTTGAGAGTCTGCCTGCCGATGCAGGGGACACGGGTTCGTGCCCTGGTCCGGGAAGATCCCACATGCCGCGGAGTGGCTGGGTCCGTGAGCCATGGCCGCTGAGCCTGCGCGTCCGGAGCCTGTGCTCCGCAACGTGAGAGGCCACAGCAGTGAGAGGCTGGCGTACCGCAAAAAAAAAAAAAAAAAAAAAAACTTCCATAAGAATGTTTATAGTAGTTCTATCTATAATTGCCCAAACTGGAAATAACCGACATGTCTTTCAGTAGTGACTAGATTCTACCTATAAGAAAAAATAAGTGCTGATTGCAAACTCAAATGTCAAAGAGGGCCAGGGAGATGATGTTATTACAAGAAGTAGCACAGGTGGGCTTTGTGCCCAACTGGAGATTATGTGTCTTTCCAAAGAGTGTAGGAGCAGATCATGAAGCTCTAGCCAGTTGTTACCAAGTGCAGTTGTCAAATCTATAATTTTCAAGAGGAATGAGAAACCTGTATTTTCACATATTTCCCAATTTCAAAATGGTGGCAACTCCTTTAGGGAGAAGAGTCATAGCTAGGGGAGAGAGAACGGAAGGAGACTTTTAATCATAGATTGTTTTATAATTTGGACCATGTAAATATATTACTCACAAAATAAATTTAAAATATTAAGAACAAAATATTGGCAAACATTAAAAAGAAAATTTTTAATTATATGTAGGTCAAATTCAGCATATAAGTGACCAGTTTGCAATATCAGCACAAATGAATGGCCATCAAGAGAAGATGGTAAGCCTCCTAACACAGAAGGTAGTCTAATAAAGTCTGAGTAACTATCCAGAATCTTATAGAAGGCCTTCCTGCATTAAGTAGGAGTTTGCAAAGCTTATCTGTACAAAAGATTCTAGATTCTTAAAATGATAGAAAATGTCCTCTACAGGTGACAAGTGAGGCAGAGCCGAATGGGAAACCACTTGTGGATGAAAACGAATCTCAGATTACAGTCATGTAGAACAAGGCTCCTGCCGGCCCATAGCTTCACAGAACTCAGCAGCCCCTGCTGTGGGAAACAGGACTGATCTACACAGGTGTGGCTAGACTACACAGGTAAGGGAGACACTCATCTTCAGTGTTATTGTGAATCTGGGGAAAACTCCCCTTTACCCAGAAAGATTGACCCCACACGTATGTGTCTGAAGTCTGGAATTTCTTCATGTTCAACAAAAACTGTTCCCAAAATCTTCCTTCAAAATGAATGATACTTGGGATGGGGCTGGGGCTGGATGTGCTGCAATTTCCTAGATGAGAATCTAGTGACACAGTTAGCCACCAGCTTCTGCAGGTGATTAGTTTATGGTTGGATTTCCTCCCAGACTTCAAAGATGGAGGGGTGCTACTTGGCAGGAAAGCAGTGAATGTTGGGTTAAGACAGAGATGCTGACAAGAGGGAGGGTTCACAGAAGACAGGCTTAACCACACACAGACAAACAGACAAACACACACTACCATATATATACTACATAGCTATTCAGTCAGACTACAGAACTTCAGCTCTGGGAATCCTTCCTAGGGCCTCCCAATCTGACAGCCTTCCCCCGACACGGAAGCCTCTCCCAAGCCCTTCCACTTCCCTTCCAAGTCTGACACTAGTAGAAACTATTAGAAATTTTCAAGCAAAACAAACAATATCTAATATTTCCACGGTAACTAGCCAGCTTAAACTGCTGATGTTTACAATACCTGGTAGCTGTTGAGTCTGTAGGTCGTGAATACTTAAGGTGTGCAGGTTTGTCACAGATGTGATATGCCGCTCGTCTTCTAAGGTGAGGGGACTGGCTTCCACTATGATGGAGTGAATGTTCTTACAGGTGCTGAGGACCGAACTGAGGCTTCCAGCCACGCCGGCACATCTCTTAATGTACAACCTGAGGCTTGTAGCAGAGCTGAATATTTTCCCCAGGTATTTGATATCTTGCTTATTCAACTTGCAGAAATCCCGGAGTGTGACCTCCAGTGTCTTGAATTCCTGCTTCCAGTTGAAGAACAAAGACACAGCCCTGCTGGGAATGTAGGTTCCTGAGGACTCTTGCATGTGGATCCTGCTTGCGTCTTCTGCGGTCTCATCCTTCGAAGCCACAGCTCCCCCATACAGGTCTAGTTTAACGAAGTCCAGAGCACTTGCACAATTAGGCAAGTTTTCAAAGAAGTCAAATAAGTAATCAGGGATGTTCTCTGAGTTGATATGGAGGCTTTTACCATGAAAGAAAGCTTCAAATTCTTCTCTCAGGTTTGATGTGGATATACTCTCACAGAATAAATTGATGCCACACTCTGTAAAGGAGTTGATGTTTATGGCTTTCAGAATTTCTTGCACAGTGGTGCTTTTCACATTTTGCATAGACTCCTGCCTCCAGAGAGGCCTCTTGGTGACGAGAAGCCCACCGAGGCTGCCATGTTGATACACTGATGCCAGGTGTTTCAGAACAGTCCGGGTGGCTTCGGCAGATGACCCACACGTATACAGGAGCAGGTTGCTGTACTTGGTTGTAATGTCTGAAATGGAAACCATTTTCTGCAAGTGACCGTTCCCCTTGGTCACCTCTGCTGGCTCTTCAGACGTCAATAAACTGCTGAGTCTGCGTCCTGCTGTGTACTCCTGGAATGATTTATGAAAGAATTTATACTTCGGCTTGAACCGTTGAGCTGTGTATTTACAGAGGAGTCCCGTTGTCAGCAGGACATCCTCGTTCACACTGGACAAGTCGTCCGGTTCAAAATCAAACCTGTGGGAGAACACGCCCTCCAGAGCTAGGTCTCCACAGTGGTCCAGGCTCCGAATGACTTCACTTGGAGCCACCCCTTTACGTTTGTGCTTGTTTTTATTTATTAGCAGATCGTAGAAGGCACAGAACAGTGTGGTTTGTGTGTTAGAGTGGAACTCACTTTTCCCCATCTGGATTGCACAAGTGATAACCACAAAGAGAGGGGTCTTCATCAGATTCCTCAAGCACTTGGATTTCTGAATTTGGAGCAACAAGCCTTCAGCGAGCTCCTTTATCAGCACTTCCCGGATGAGAGCCTGGGCACTGTCCTCGGTCATGTCCCCCACCTCGGCAATCAGCGCACCAAACTGCCTGACGTACCTCAGGCACTCCGTGGTGGTGGTAACGATGACCATATTCTTGAAGCGGTGGTTTTCCTTTATTAGGGCTTCGATTTCTGGGCAGTTCTGGGCCTTGAATTCATTGTAGCCATCAAGGAGAAAAAGAACCCTCTGCCGTAGCTTCAGTAGCATGGCCATGAAAGTCTGCTTCCTGATTGTGTCAGGTATATCCAAGAGTTGGTCACACAGGGTTTCGAAGAGTCCACCCTGGGCCCTGCTCAGACGGAGAAATAAAACGAATTTGAACTTGGTTAGAGCCTGGCACTCTCCAGAGGCCCAGAGCATGGCGATTCGCTGCAGCAGAGTGGACTTCCCTTTGCCCGATTCCCCTTCGATGATGCAGGGGCTCTGAAGAGTGTCCAGCAGGCCACCCAGGGTCAGCTGCTCCAGACGGTGATGGTGTTGGTCCTTCCTCCATAGAACCGGTTCTGTGAAGGTGCGTTTCAAATTAAAAATAATGTCAATATCTTCACCCAGTGGATAGTAGTTCAGAAAAGATGGGGTATGGTATAAGTCCTTTAAATCCTGAGCCAAACCATCTAAGTCTTCTTCTGACATCTGATGAAAAAGACCTGTTAGAAAAGAGGTGAAGTTGAAGAGGATCCAATTCTGCGTCTCCCCAGAACCTAGAGTTCAGGAGGAGGAAGGAGGAGTGAGGCTGAGCATCTTCCCTTGGTGACTTTAATTTCCTTCCCCAGTTCTGAGCTGGCAGAAAGGGTTCCAAATATTTACTTCTGCTTTTCCCTGTTACCCTTTACTCTCCTTGCCCTTTTGCCTCCTGTTTCTTCCTTTCCATCACCAAATTTTGTAGCAGCTGATTGGAAAGGAGAGGAGCTGGTGTTTGGGTTAAGGAAAGTGCATGAGAATAGTGGGGATATGGTTGAGAATGATGGTCAGGGGTAACTTTCAGCAAATCAAGCCTTAACCGTGATTAAAATCTGTCAGGAAATAATTGACTAATTTAAGGAAAGAGAAACTAAATATTTCATGAAAAGCAGAATCATGCTTCTTTAGTCAGTCAGGCTCTCTTTACCATGGTGCTTGGATTACAGAGTAGGTAGTCTGGGGGCCACTTGTCCACAGACGGTCCTCATCAGACTAAGGAATGTTGAAAACTACTACTGCACCACTGCGTTGACTTCTTAAGTGCCTTCATTGTCCAGTTTGATTCTGAGGTCAGACTACGCTAAATCATTTATTCCCTTACCCTGGAGTTACTTATTTGGCTCCACCATCAAGTGACCTAGTAGGAGTTTTTTGTTTTGTTTTGTTTTCCTGAGAGTGTCTGAGCTTTTCCTCAACATAACCTAAGCCCAATGCCCAGTGATATGAGAGCATTGGAGGGAGGAGAGCAGAGGCTCCGTCACGTGGATTATGGAACTTCTTCATGATTTATTCTATTTGTAGAACAGCTAAAAGCAAACTAATACTTACTAAGTCCATGCAGGTCCTGAAACAGAGGATAGTTCCACTTTTCAAGGGATTTAAGAAAGAGGTTACAGGCTTCTGAACCCTTCTTCAAGATCATGTGAATGATCCCTCTTGCGGCATCCTGCTCGACCTTCTCGTAGAAAATGATGTTTACTTCTTCGTAATTCAGAACATTCCATGCAAATAGCTCATCCAAAATTTGCTTTATAACAGTCACTCCCATCCTTTGAATGAGAATCTGACTGTTCTCCTTTATGAAATTCACTGAGGGGATGGGGGAGAAATATACATATTTATTCATTTATACAAAATGTGCATATCCGCATTATGTTGCCAGGGCATTAGGTTCATGCTTTTTTTTTTTTTTTTTTTCCCCTTTGGACCTATCTTGAGTTATGGAGATGCCAAATGCTTGAACTCCAGGCCCTCAAGAAAAGCTCTGTAAAGACCCTCATTCCTAACCCCAGAGTCCTTGGTGAGTAAGACATATTTTCTTTGATAACAAAGTAAAGTGAGCAATCTTGTCCTTGATATAAAAGCGTCCCCACTAAGGTAATAGGGGTAAGACGATGCACTTTCAAATAGGGAGGCTGGCGTACGAACTGCCATTTGCTACCATCTGTGTAACCTTGGCAAGTTGCTAAACCTCTTTGAGCCTATTTCAATGCTGTGCTGCTAAATGTTGAACACACTGCCTCTCTGGGGGTAAAGGCCTGAATTCATAGCACGTACCAATCTGCATGTTATAAATATTCCCACTGAGGCCAAATTCAAGCTAACAATGTATGTCAACTGGCTAACAAAAATCATAAAAATTCAACAGTGAGTTCTCACAAAACAGTAAGAACCAGCTGTAGTACACCACTGGTTCCTTGTCTGTACAATGGAGTTGAGAATAGTATTTTACGTATGAAGTTGTAATGAGAACTCATGTATAGTATTTCATACAAAGTAATAGCTCAATAAATGTTAGCTACTATTTTTAGCCATTATTCTGCTGTCAACACTCAAAGGAGTAGCACATTTTATCTCCCATAGAATTTGGTATTTTCTGAAGAGTATCACTGCAAAATAGTCGTCTGTATTCAGTTTGAGCTCTCTCAACTCTCACAGTGAGGTTCCCTGAAGAAGCTGTCTCGTTTCTGTGTCTGCCTTGCCAAGATCTAACTCTCCCAGGCAGTCCATGCCAGCTCGGAGAAGTGCCTCCCTGTTATTGTACCCTCAGACACTGTCTGCACTACTTTTCCACTTGGGCTGCTCCTGGTTTTCAAATCTTTCTTGACTCATCCAAGTGGATATCTCCCCCCGAAGACCCTGAGGCATCTCTGGTCTGAATTACACCATCAGGCACTCAGACCCCCAGGATCCTACCCCAGGTCCCCTTTCTCTCCATCCCATGCAGATCTCTACTGCTAACCTCAGCTGGAATGTTACCACATCCCTGTTTACATGGCTGGTCAGCGAGTCTCTCTCTCCCTCTGGGGTCTCATCTGTTTTCTTGGCTTCTACATCCTCCCTATGGAGACAACCTCTAAGTCTGATTCTAGTCACTTAGAAAGGCCTAGAGAGCACCACAAGATCACAGGACTAGCCTTTTGGAGGTGACATTTCTTCAGCTGTAAAATTAAGATATTGATACTTTAACTCTTTAAAAGGCTCATGAAAAAGACTGAATAAAGTCACATAAGGCACAGACATTAAAATATTTAAAAATTTTTGAAAAGTGCGCTGCTACGTAACTGTAAGATGTTCTTATTACTAGCCATGGTATCTCCCTGTGTGTGGACTACCATACTCCTCTCTTATCAAGTAGTTAAGTGCAAACCATGCTGCTTATTCATTCATTCAGTATTCATTCTTAGCAGAATATCTCTGTTTAGACTAGTGCTGTACAGTAGAATTTTCTAAGATGATAAACATGTTCTATATTTGCTCTGTCTAGTAGTGGAGTCATTAGTCACATGTGGCTATTGAGCACTTGAAATGTGGCTAACGTGACTGTGTGACTGAATTTTAAATTTTATTTAGTTTTTGTTTATTTAAATTCGCATTAAATAGACACATATAGCTACTTACTAGTAACTACATTGGACAGCATAGTCTACACCCAGTCATCAAAGTGGAAAGGGTTACATTTTGGTCGCCACTTAGACCTACTCCATGTTTCTTCACAATGATCTTGACAGATCTCTCTGCTGTCTGACCAGGAGGGTAAGCCCGAGTAGGTGATGGCAAGAGACCAATATTTTTTTCTTTTCAACCATAAAAACCAGAGAGTTTAATGAAAAGCAAGCTTGTATAAAAGAGCATACATGTTCAATAGGCAAAAAATTAGACATATCATTGAAGAAATTAGGGGCAACAAATTGCACTAAGGAGAAAAATGCTTTCAGGTGATACAGGAAATATAAATGTACTTTTGATTCTTGAATAAAATCCTAATGTATTACAATATTCTCAGCGTATAAGAAAATTCCAACAGGAGATGATTTTTAGTGGAACAGAGCTGAACTTTACTTCTTCCAAAGGGACTCAGATTTGAATTGCTGACTTGATAAAAAGATAGATCATGTAATATTCTTCCTGAGTGCATCTTCAGGACTGACAAAGAGATAGGAAAGAATAGTGTCTTTATTCAATTACTGTTACAAATAGGAGATGTGTTCTGGAAACACCCACAGAAATAAAAACACAACATAATGAGATGTCATTTTGCACCTACCAATTATTTATATTTTATTTGTGTTATCATTTTTCACATAAATATTGTTTATTGTCTATTTTACCATTACTCCACCTTCTCCCTCTACCCTCCATTCCTGAATTACACTTGCAAATATACACCATATTGTAAGCACTGTGAGAACAAAAAGCATGCTTTGTTTTGATATTATACCCTCAGGGCCTAGAACTGTGGTTAATTAATTAACATTTGTTGAATAAATGAATTTGGTACAGATTAAAATGAAAAACCTCACTAGGATGAAAAAGTTGTGAGAAAGCATTTACCATTAGAACTATTGGATAGTGCTGCAATGAACATTGGGGTGATGTATGTATACGTATAACTGATTTACCTTGCCGTACAGCAGAAACCAACACAACATTGCAAATCAACTACGCTCCAATAAAAATTTTTTTAAAATAAAGTGTTTGGAATAGTAAAAAACAACAAACAAACAAAAAACCTATTGGATAGTTTGGTCTTATATTCTTAGTCATCTAGGATCATATTCTTGCAAGAGTTAAACATGCAACCTAGACCTTGAACATGGTACCTTTTATTTAATGTTCCTTAAGCAAATCAGTATCCCCCAAATTTGTATATTATTTCAGATTTTTCTGAGGTTTTAGGACAATGTATGTGTTTTATCTCACATAAGTCCCAAATTATTTAGAACGGAGTACTAATAAAAAAACCTTTCAAAGTGTGTGGCAATGTATCAGGAAACAGGCAATTCCCAGAAGCCATCTTTCAAACCCAGGATCTAGCCTCCCATGATGTCAGGGGACCAATATTTTGTTTTGTTTTGTTTTGTTTTGTTTTGGTGGTACGCGGGCCTCTCACTGCTGTGGCCTCTCCCGTTGCGGAGCACAGGCTCCGGACGCGCAGGCTCAGCGGCCATGGCTCACGGGCCCAGCTGCTCCACGGCATGTGGGATCTTCCCGGACCGGGGCACGAACCTGTGTCCCCTGCATTCGCAGGCAGATTCTCAACCACTGCGCCACCAGGGAAGCCCAGGGGACCAATATTTTAAAACGATCACTCTCTGTGAAAGTCCTAGCTTATCTGTGGTCTTGCCATTTAACACGGGCCACCATGTTTATAACTGAATTCTCAGAACCACAGAAAAATATTTGATGGGCATTCCATATATCAATATAACTGATCAGAGGAAGGCATGAATTGATTTTCTGCTCAATATCACCCATATTTGGAAACACAGTCTACAATCACGCAGATCTGATTTCTAGTATACTTACTTGTTCTGAAATGAATTAAAGCTTTCTAGCTTTCTATATCTCAACAGACAATATTACTTCCAAATGGAGAAGTCAAAGATGACTCCAATACTGTCCTCTTCTTTCTGTAAAACGGTTCCTCATTCTGTACAACTAACAAAACAGAAACAGAAACTATCAGACAGCAACCATTGTCACTTTCATATTTATTCTTATTTTTCCCACACCAAAAAGGACGCACTATACATAATGGTTGACATGTTTTTTTTTTCATTTAGTATATTTTTGAGACCTTTCTATACAGTTAAGTAGTAAACTGCCTCATTTTAAAAATTAATTTCATTGACGTAAAATTTACATGCAATAAAATACAAGGAGCTTTGACAAATGTACACACCCAAGTCAGTAATACCCCAGTCAAGATTTAGAATATTCCCATCACTGCAGAAAGTTCCCTTGTGCCCCTTTATAATTCATTCCTCCTAGTCCCCATCAAAGTAACCACTGATCGGATTTCTTTTAACTATAAATTACTTTTGCCTGTTCTAGAAATTCACGTAAATGGACAAATGTAGGGGGTACTCTTGTGTCTGGCTCCTTTCACTTAGTATCATGCTGTTGAGATTCTCCTTGCTGTTTGCAGGAATTGGTAGTTCAGTCGTTTTTAATGGCTGAGCAGTATTCCAATGTAGGAATAGGTCAATTTACCTATTAATTCTCCTGTTGATGGACATTTGGTTTGTGTCCAGTTTTTGGCTATCATGAATGGAGCTTCTATCAACATTCCTTTGTGGACGTACGTTTTCATTTCTGTTGGGTGAAAATCGAGAAGTGGAATTTCTAGGTCATATGGTGAGTGTATGTTAATTTTATAGACAGTGGCAAACTGTTTTTCAAAGTGGTCATACCATTTTACATGCTTACCAGCAGATAAAATCAACAGTTCCAGTGGTTCCAAATCCTCAGCAGCACTTGGCATTATCCATCTTTTTAATTTTAGCCATTCTAATGAATGGGTAGTGTTAACTCATTTTGTAATATTAATTTTCATTTCTTGATGACTAATGATGTTGAGCATCTTTTCATGTACTTTATTGTTCATTCATAAACCTTTTGTGAAGTATCGGTACAAATCTTTTGCCCATTTTACAAATTGTGTTGTCTTTATTATTGACTTTCAAGAGTTCTTCATAGATTCTGAGTGCAAGTTTTTTGTCAAATACATGTATTATAAATATTTTTTACTCACCTGTGGTTGTTTTGATTGTGCCTGGGATTTAATTTATAGAGATAACTGAGTGACAAAATGAAGAGGTCAATGACAATGAAAAATGCTTTATTACCTATGATTCGCAAGAGGAGGGCCTGCTGTGTCATGCAGGACCACACGGGCCTCATGGGGAAGTACCAGAGGTGATCAGGAGGCACAAGGAGCAAAGGAGAAAGTTCAGCCCAGAGCCTTTGTGTAACAGTGTAACAGCGTAACAGTTTTCACAGGAAGAAACAGGTGATGCAGGGTAGGCAAGTTGAGCAAGTTTAGGATTGGATAGTTTGAATAATTTCAGTAGACTCTGGGCTGTAAGGGTGGCCTGGCAGTGATTTAGGGCAGGGGAAATTTTGGCTTGATGTGTGAGAGTTTGATAAAGTTGGTGGTTGAAGATATGGTCTTTGGATTCATTTGTTTGCATATGAAAGGCAAGTTTTTTGCTATCCCTAGGAATTAGCTAGCCCTGGTATGGGCAGTCTCTTTTGGCCAGCAAAGCCCCCAAGATATCAAAGCATCATAAAATATAGAAAATTTAAAAACATGATTAATACGATGGTTTGCCTTTTGTTCTTTGTGTCTTTTGAAAAGCAAAACATTTTTATTGTTATGAAGCTCAACTTATTGTTTCTTCTTTGCGTCATGCTATTTGTGTCCTATTGACAAAATCATTGTTACCCTGAGTCACAAAGATTTTCACCTAAGTTTTCTTTTAGAGGTTTTATAGTTTTAGCTTTTACATTTAGGTCATTGATCCTTTTTTTTTTTTTTTTGTGGTGCGTGGGCCTCTCACTGTTGTGGCCTCTCCCGTTGCGGAGCACAGGCTCCGGACGTGCAGGCTCAGCAGCCATGGCTCACGGGCCCAGCCCCTCCGTGGCATGTGGGATCTTCCCTGACTGAGGCACGATCCCGCGTTCCCTGCATTGGCAGGCGGACTCTCAACCACTGCGCCACCAGGGAAGCCCCCATTGATCCATTTGGAGATAATGTTTTGTTTATGATGTGAGATAAGGAGTTGAGGTTCACTTTTTTTCCATAGGGATGTACAATTTTTCCATCATGATTGGTTGAAAAGAATATCTTTTACCCACTGAACTTGTGAACATATTTCTGGACTCTATTCTGTTCCACTGATTTATGCCTGTCCTTATGCCAATATCACACTGTCTTGATTACCGTATCCTTATAATAAGCCTTGAAATTGGGTAGTGTAAATCCTTCAGTTTTGTTCTCTTTGAGAATTGTTTGCATTCCCATATAAATTTTATTTTATTTTTATTTAACTTAATTTAATTTTATTTATTTTTGGCCACACCACATGGCTTGTGGGATTTTAGTTCCCTGACCAGGGATTGAACCCAGGCCCTCAGCAGTGAAAGCACAGAGTTCTAACCACTGGACCGCCAGGAAATTCCCTTAATTTAATTAAATTAATTAATTAATTAGCATGATGTATTAGGACAGTTTATTACACAGCAAAAGCAACCGGGACAATGAGCAACAGGAAATGGTGGCAAACATTAATATTGATGCAGCTTCTAAATCATATAAGCCCTAGAATCGAACCTCCTGCTTTCCGAGGTATGAATGCCACGGAGTGTCACAGTTCAACCCTTCTGCCTACATTTAGAGTTCTCTCTCCTCAGAGCCTGGTGTATTTCAATTCTCTGCTAGGTTTCCTGTCTAACTTCTAGATCAAGAAAGTTTGAATAAACTTTAAACACTTAAAATTATTTCCTGGAAGTTCACCAAACTGAACATGTGAATCCTCCCCAGTCTGCACAATTGAAAACAAGTTATATAATTTCTGTTTCTCAGGGCAGTAGGGCTGTGCAAGACACAGAACACTGGGACTGCTGCCTGTCCTGTGGAATAACATTTTATTTATTTTTAAAATATTTTCATTTTATTGGAGTATAGTTGATTTACAATGTTGTGTTAGTTTCAGGTGTACAGATAAGTGATTTAGTTATACATGTACATATATTCATTCTTTTTTAGATTCTTTTCTCTTATAGCTTATCACAGAATACTGAGTGGAGTTCCCTGTGCTATACAGTGGGTCCTTGTTGGTTATCTAGTGTGTGTGTACATCCCATGCTCCTGGTTTATCCTTCCCCTACAACTTTTCCCCTTTGGTAACCATAAGTTTGTTTCTGATATCTGTAAGTCAGTTTCTGTCTTGTAAATAAGTTCACCTGTATCTTTTTTTAAAAATTAGAGAATGGACATGTGGACACGGTGGGGAAAGGGGAAGCTTGGACCAATTGGGAGATTAGGATTGACATATATACACTACCATGTATAAAATAGATAGCTAGCGGGAACATTCTATAAAGCACAGGAAGCTCAACTCGGTGCTCTGTGACTTCCTAGATGGGTGGGATGGGGGTGGGGAGGGAGGTCCACGAGGGAGGGTATAGGTATACATATAGCTGATTCACTTCCTTGTACAGCAGAAACTAACACAACACTGTAAAGCAATTATACTCCAATAAAAAAAATTAGATTCCACATATGAGTGATATCATACAATGTTTGTCTTTCTCTGTCTGACTTACTTCATTTAGTATGATAATCTCTAGATCCATCCATGTTGCTGTAAATGGCATTATTTCATTCTTTTTTATGGTGGGGTAATATTCCATTGTATATATGTACCACATCTTCTTTATCCATTCCTCTGTCGATGGACATTTACATATAAATTTTAAAATTAGTTTATTAATTTCTGTTTTTAAAAGATTTTTTTGACTTCTGGTTTCTGGCCGGGCACGTAAGGAAGTCATTACTCCATCCTAATGTCAAGTTAAAAGCTGAATAAACTGAACAGGAACAACTCTTCTTAGATCTATCAGAGAATTGAGGTCACAGGGCAAACTGCTACCACAAAATTGAAGACACAGTCAGGCAGACACAGAATTGCAAACTTACTGGAGCAGAAACCCATGAGGAGCAGACACTCATGAGCAGAAACCTCAGAGGATCTCGTAACCAGGTAGGAAACCCTAGACAGTATGAATTTCTAGAGGATCAGTGTGGACAAGTCTGTGAGTTAAAAACTCCAAGAGGTTCCAGTCTTAGCAAAGTCCCCATACTTTTGTGAGTTTTACATCCAGGAGCCCTACCAGGTTCTAATAGTGTAGATCAGAGAAAAAATCTCTTGCTTCCAGCAAAGGGAGGGGAAGAGTAGCCATTTTGAATTATGCCCAGAGCATTCTATTCTTCCTAAAAAGTCCTGCCCTCAACACCAATTATTTTACCAGAGCCTCACCTACTGAGATATTAACAGAGCTTAGCTGACCTGGGGGAAGGGAAATACCCAGCTCCAGCCTCCTCTAGGAGGAGGCATATTTTATTTATTTATTTTACTACAGAGACATTTAAGAGCCATTACAATCAATTCCAAAGAAACAAAAGCATGGACACTATTTCAAGTTCTGGAACATAATGTGAAATAGAATATTTATGAATTTCTGCTAAACCTACCATCATGTTTAAGACTTTCAGTAAGTTTTTTTTTCTGTTGCTTCATGTGAAAAAAACTTTTTTTAACATCTTTATTGGAGTATAATTGCTTTACAATGGTGTGTTAGTTTCTGCTTTATAACAAAGTGAATCAGTTATACATATATATATGTTCCCATATCTCTTCTCTCTTGCGTCTCCCTCCCTCACACCCTATCCCACCCCTCTAGGTCGTCACAAAGCACGGAGCTGATCTCCCTGTGCTATGCGGCTGCTTCCCACTAGCTCTCTATTTTACGTTTGGTAGTGTGTATATGTCCATGCCACTCTCTCACTTTGTCACAGCTTACCCTTCCCCCTCCCCATATCCTCAAGTCCATTCTCTAGTAGGTCTGTGTCTTTATTCCCGACTTACTCCTAGGTTCTTCATGACCTTTTTTTTTTTCTTAGAGTCCATATATATGTGTTAGCATACGGTATTTGTTTTTCTCTTTCTGACTTACTTCACTCTGTATGACAGG
This sequence comes from Kogia breviceps, assembly GCF_026419965.1. Classification (NCBI taxonomy): domain Eukaryota; kingdom Metazoa; phylum Chordata; class Mammalia; order Artiodactyla; family Physeteridae; genus Kogia; species Kogia breviceps. The sequence continues at coordinate 78,205,184 of NC_081320.1, read as the reverse complement.
CTCTAGGTCCATCCACCTCACTACAAATAACTCAATTTCGTTTCTTTTTATGGCTGAGTAATATTCCATTGTATATATGTGCTACATCTTCTTTATCCATTCATCTGTTGATGGACACATGAATAATAAAATCCCTTCTCAGGCCTTATCTTCTGTACCTTTGTCAATGACTTTAGCAAACTGATCATTTTGTGTATTTGTGTTCAGTGGAGTCTTGCCAGAACTGTTTAGTATATCTTTGATCATAGTTGAATGAAGAACACTTTTTAAAAATTTTAATTCCAAAAAGCTTTTTCAACCTAAGTGAAAAAGAAAGTGAAAAAATCTTTTTGAAATTAAAATTTTTAAAAAGTGTTCTTCATTCAACTATGATCAAAGATATATTGGGCTTCCCTGGTGGCGCAGTGGTTGAGAGTCCGCCTGCCGATGCAGGGGACATGGGTTCGTGCCCCGGTCCGGGAGGATCCCACATGCCGCAGAGCAGCTGGGCCCGTGAGCCATGGCCGCTGAGCCTGCGCGTCCGGAGCCTGTGCTCCGCAACGGGAGAGGCCACAACAGTGAGAGGCTCACGTACCACAAAAAAAAAAAAAAAAAAAAAAGATATATTAACAGTTCTGGCAAGACTCCATTGAACACAAATACACAAAATGATCAATTTGCTAAAGTCATTGACGAAGGTACAGAAGGTCAGGCTTGAGAAGGGATTTTATTATTCATTACTATCCTGGACTGATACGTCGATATAGGTTTTTCCTTTTCTTGTACCTCAATATTTACTCTAGTTTGTTTGTATGTTTTTACTGCCATGATTACATACACAAAATTCAATAAAAGAAAACTGTCACTACTAAAACAACAACAGGATTAAAAAATGGGCAAAGAACTTGAATAGACATTTCTCCAAAGAAGACATACACAAATGGCCAAAAAGCATATGAAAAGATGCTCAAAATCACTAGGGAAATGCAAATCAAAACCACAATGAGATACCACTTGAACCTATTAGAATGGCTACTATTAAAAACAAAAACAAAAACAGAAAATAACAAATGTTGTTAAGGATATGGAGAAATTGGAACCCTTGTGCACTTTGGTAGGAACGTAAAATGGTGCAGCTGTTATGGAAAACAGTATGGTGGTTCTTCAGAAAATTAAAAATAGAATCACTATATGATCTAGCAATTCCATTGGGTATATACCCAAAAAAAATGAAAGCAAGGTCTCATTGTAAGTTGTACACCCATATTCATAGCAATATTATATTATGATAGCCAAGAGATAGAAGCAAACCATGTGTCAATTGATGGATGAATGGATAAACAAAATGTGGTATAAACACAAAATGGAATATTATTGAGCCTTATAATGGAAGGAAATCCTCCAGCAATCCCACTCCTGGGCATATATCCAGAGAAAATGCTAATGTGAAAAGATACATGCACCCCAGTGTTCATAGCAGCACTATTTACAATAGCCAAGACATGGAAGTGGACTAAATGTACATTGACAGATGAATGGATAAAGAAGATGTGGTGCATATATAAAAAGGAATATTACTCAGACATAAAAAAGAATGAAATAATGCCATTTGCAGCAACATGGATGGACCTAAAGATTATCCTTTTGCAAGGAAAGGAAGGCAATCCTGTTACAAGCGGCAGTATGGATGAAACTTGAGGACATGATGCTAAGTGAAATAAACTAGTCATAAAAAGATGAAAACTCTATGTTTTAACTTATATGAAATATCTAGAGTAGCCAAATTCATATAAACAGAAAGTAGAATGGTAGTTGCCAGGGGCTGTGGGGAGGGAAAAATGGGGAATTGTTGCTTTACAGATACAGTTTCAATTTTGCAATACGCAAAAGTTCTGGAGATTGTACAACAGTGTGAATACACATAACTGCTACTGAACTGTACACTTAAAAATGATTAAGATGGGGGAGTTTCCTGGCGGTCCAGTGGTTAAGACTCCACGCTTCCACAGCAGAGGGCATGGGTTTAGGGAACTAAGATCCTGCAAGCCGTGTGGCAGAGCCAAAAAAATAAACAAATAAGTAAAATAAAATCCAATGTCTAATTTTTAAAAAATGGTTAAGATGGTAAATTTCATGTTACATGTGTTTTACCACATTAAATTAATTGTTACTGAGTTTCCTTTTTTGCCATTACTATCATTAATCTTGTGTGACTATTATTGAAAATTAAATAATATGAAGGAGGGAGGTATACAAAATGATTTGTTTAAATGTCAAATATGCTAGGTACACCCAGCTAAGATATAAATAGTCATGCTATTAGGGCCAAACTTTTCATCACTGGACAAATAAATGAGATTAAAATGGAACTTAGATGGCTAATGGGTGGGGCACCAAAGAACTGGGCCCCAGTGTCTCTGTGTGAGGAGCCAAAAAATCTGAGGCTTTCGGAGATGAGAGAAGCAAGAAAAGCTGTCAAAGGAAGAAAAAGTTTCTTTGAGGGCAGTTTTTCAAACTAGTGAACTCATTAGCAGGTCATGATATCAACTGAAGTGTGTTACAATTAGAATAATTTTAAAAATGAAATAGAATTAAAACTATCAGAATGTACTGTATTTTTTTTTCAGGAAAGTTTCATTTCAGTTATTTGTATATCCTGGCACTGGGTAGTGATGTCTTACTTCTTACTGTCAGTTGAAGTTGTAAAAGTTTGAAAGTCAGTGTTGTAGGGGGGATTCCATGGAGGGATTTAATTCTGCCTGTAAGAGGTGACTTTTGAATTGTTCTTAAAGGAAACCAAAGTTCAGCAGGCAGTAAAGGGGAAAAGGCTATTTCTTGGTAGAGGAAGCAGCATAGGGAAGGAGCCATGGGGGAAAGAGCCTGAAAACAAGGATTGAGACAACTCATGAGCGTGAGCAAGGACCTATTTTCACGCCAGGACTGAGTTCAAATTCCAGCTCTAACCCTGACAGGTTGGGAGTCCTCAGTCAAGGTATAGTGACCCGCACACAGAAAGGATAGCAGCTACTATGGTTTCTTCCCTCCCTTCCTAGACACCTCCCAGAAAAAAGGGGTGAGTCTCGGAGGAATCAGTCCTCCACTGACTAGGTTAGAGTTTAAATGAGAACAGAAAAAAGAGGAAGAAGATAGAGGAAGGGGCCAAGAAGTTTTTGGGGCCTCTCACTGTTGTGGCCTCTCCCGATGCGGAGCACAGGTTCCGGACGCGCAGGCTCAGCGGCCGTGGCTCACGCGCCCAGCCGCTCCGCGGCATGTGGGATCTTCCCGGACCGGGGCACGAACCCGTGTCCCCTGCATCGGCAGGCGGACTCTCAACCACTGTGCCACCAGGGAAGCCCCCAAGAAGTTTTTTATATTCACATGTAAAGAGAATAAACTAGTCCCAGAGTTAGCCATCCAGTCACTTCGTCCACTAAAATGATTAAAACTTATGGGGCTCATCAGCCAGGAATCTCAGCTGATTCTGAAGATGCTAAAAATTCATATTCAGTTTGGATACTGTATAGTCTTCCTACCCACAGAGAAGTCTCTGACTAGATCAGGAAACCTACTCAGAGATAGTCAACTAGTTATTTGTTGCTCTCAAGAAGAAAATCTGCCTGTAATCCGAAGCTCGGGTCGTCTATTCTGTTACCCACTGGCATAAAGAATAAGGCTCTGACCAGTTTGCTCCCCTGGACCCTGGCTATTGCTCTGAACACCCCCCAGGTCCCACCCTTAAGCAAGATGTCCAGAGAATAACTGAATTGCATGGAAGAAGTCCTTTTCCTATATGTGTGCTTTGGGAAATAATATTTAGAACTAATTCTAAAAAATGGATATTTTCTTCAGAATGGTTACATGAGTTCCTTAGAGAACTGAATTTACTCAGGACCCATAAACCCACGTCTATGGAGCCATTCCTATAACTTATGGATGAAATGAGAGAAAAGTTATATATAATGGCAAGCAGAGAGGCAGCACACAGAAGTGGAAAATGTCTGTGAGCTTTGGCATTGCAGTCCTGAATTCAAATCCTCACTGTGCAGCTTATTAGATGGGTACCTTTACCTTTCTGAGTCTTGATTTCTTTATCTGAAACACTGACATGGATAATACCCACCTCCTCGGACTGTTATGAAGATTAAACAGGAGAGCAGTTGGGATAGCACGGTCAGTGGGTGTTATCTGTCTCCCTTTCTAGTAAAAAGGCTCTAGTCTAGAATGCTCTTAGATCTCCAATAGACTCCAGCAATCTCACATATTATTGTTAATGTTATGGGCTGAATCGTGTTCCCCCGGAAATCCGTATATTGAAGCCCTAACCCCCAATAGCTCAGAATGTGACTGTACCTAAAGATGGGGGCCTTTAAAGATGTAATTCGGTTAAATGAGGCCTTTAGGATGGGCCCTAATCCAATCTGCTTGGTGTCCTTATAAGAAGAGTAGATTTGGACACACGGAGAAAGACCGCAGAGAGATGCACGCCCTGAGAAGAGATCATGGGAGGACACACGGAGCAGGCAGCCATCTTCAAGCTAAGGAGAGCAGCCTCAGGAGAAGCCAAACCCGCCAACACTCTGACCTTGGACTTCTGGCCTCCGGAACTGTGAGAAAATGACTTTCTGTTGTTTCAGCCAACCGGTCTGTGGTATTTTTTTTATGGCAGCTGAACCAGACTAACACAATTAGTATTATAGAAGGGCGCTGAACTGTTAAGAGAACAGTGACAGGAAACGAGGTTCTATCCTAATTCTGTAGACAATTAGCTGCGTGACGACCTACAGCAAGTCACTTGACTTCTCTCTACATTTTCCACCTCTCTCCTCCAGGGTTGTAAGGATTAACTGAGATAAAGTCTGTAAAGACCCTATCAACAATAGGCGTCCTGTAAGCAGCTGTTCCCTTCACTGCTCTGTCCAGATACCAGGTTTCTTGTAATTCAGGGGAGTGCATGGACTGAGCAGTGCCCCTAGGGCTTTTCAGCTCTGACTTCCTGCAACTCTAATAGCAGTCTCAGGAACAACAGTTAGGTTTCATTTCTGTAAAGCCAAAAAGTATTTTCAAAGTCCTTTCCCTCACTTTGTCTCACAGTAAACACAAATGCACCCCTCTAACTTAACATGCATTTAAACATCCATTCTGAAGAACCCGATGAAACTCCAGCAGACCAGACTCACCACCCCTAAAAGTCTCCCTGCAGGCAAGTCCAGCCAGCCATGCAAAACTGCATTCTTCAGTGTTAAGGCTTTCATACCCACCAGACACAAACTTTAAATGAATGTAAATCCAAATTTTAACATTAGGTTCCAAAACCCACTTAAAACACCACTCTCTCTCCCCACGGTACCTGGCTGAACAATCCAATTGCCCTCTTCTTGGTGGATCAAAAGACACTTTTAAAATAGTTTCTTTTCATTTGCTTTCTGTTTCACAGCAAAGGCTGGTGTTCCTATAGATCTGAAGTCTCATTCTGTGGCAGGAGATTGTAAGAAAACGGCAAACACTGACAAGTTCTTCTTCTTTTTTTTTTTTTTCAAAGCATAGTAGGAATGGTTTGGACACAGTTTGACCTGTGTCAAAAACGGAAGATGAGTGTAAGTACAAGTAGCCGGGGAAAGAAGTGAAACGAGCTTAAAGATGCAAAAGCTGGAAATTCACAACAAGAAAGGAATTACTGGGCTTCCCTGGTGGCGCAGTGGTTGAGAACCTGCCGATGCAGGGGACGCGGGTTTGTGCCCCGGTCCGGGAAGATCCCACATGCCGCGGAGCCGCTGGGCCCGTGAGCCATGGCCGCTGAGCCTGCGCGTCCGGAGCCTGTGTTTCGCAACTGGAGAGGCCACAACAGTGAGAGGCCCGCGTACCGCAAAAAAAAAAAAAAAAAAAAAAAAAAAAGAAAGAAAGGAAGGAATTACTCATTTGTTCCCTGTTTATTCACAACATATGAATCCTACTGCTGTTAGTTTACTATTCTATAGCTTAAAATGAAAATAAAGTGTTTTGAACACTTAGTGTGCGTTAATTTTTGTCATTAACTGAGAGAGAAAGAGAAAGACATGAAATGAGCTGGTTTGGTTAGTTAAAGTTTATTGCAAAGCAGCCAAAGCCATGCTTATCATCTGTACCTCGGGTCCCAGAAGACTTCTAGCAAATGCATACTCTTAGTCACCAGGGTCCTCGGCAAGGTTAGCACACAGCACATGGACCACCACTATCAGTCCACCCAACTGATAGTGCTCAGGGCATCCTCCTGACTATGAAGAGCCACAGGCTCCCACATGCACACACACATTCAGAGCTTGTGGTCACAAACTCCAGGAAGCCAGTTCACACTCGGCTCCCAGAATGGAGAAATCTCCCGGGACTTCTCTTGAGAATGACATTCTTGCATACATTTTCCCCATCTTTGCACAATCTATCATGAACTTTTTATGTTACAAAACTTCTCATTTCAAAAAGAGCATTCCAACATTAATTTATCTGACATAGAGGGATACCTAAGTTTTACCCTAAATAAACGTCTACATTCTGGGTTTTCTATGGGAGTAACAACAGTGTTTCCCAGCTTGTGAGGTGGGCGTCTCTGAAGTGAGATCAAGGGCTGTGCCATCAGCTGGATTTCTGAAATTTTAGTGAAACCTATATGTAAATGTGTGTTCACAGAGAAAAAACTGTAAAGATAGGCACCAACAATATAAATACTACTTATCTTTGGGGAGTAATTTCAGTTTTTTTTCTTTTGTTTATCCATATATTCTGATTTTCTATAACAAACACCTATTACTTTTGTAATAACAAATGATGTAAAACAGGATAGAAAGGGGAAGTGTAAGGCTTCCCTGGTGGCGCAGTGGTTGAGAGTCCGCCTGCCAATGCAGGGCACATGGGTTCGTGCCCCGATCTGGGAAGATCCCACATGCCGCGAAGCGTCTGGGCCCATGAGCCATGGCCGCTGAGCCTGCGCGTCCGGAGCCTGTGCTCTGCAACGGGAGAGGCCACAGCAGTGAGAGGCCCGCATACTGCAAAAAAAAAGAAAAAAAAAAGGAGGGAAGTGTAGAAATGTGGTTGTAGTCTCCACCCAAATATGTCAAGTCTTAATCCCTGGAATCTGTAAATGTTGTATCTTTATAGACTTGATTAAACTAAGGGTCTTGAGATGGGGAGATAATCCTGGATTATCTGGGTAAGCACTAAATGCAGTCAAAAGTGTCCACATAAAACAGAGGCAGAAGGAGATTTGAAAGATAGAAAAGGAGAAGACAGTGTGACCATGGAGGCAGAGATTGGGGTGGCTGTGAGTCAAGGAATGGGGGCAGCCACCTGAAGCTAGAAGAGGCAAAGGATGGATTCTCCTCTTGAGCCTCCAGAGGGAGCATGGTCCTGCTTACAACTTGATTTCAGCCCAGTGATGCTGATTTTGGACATCTGGCCTCCAGAGTGTGAGAGATTAAAGTTCTGTTGTTTTAAGCCATCCAGTGTATGGTATTTTGTTACAGCAGCCGCAGTAGACTATCATGGTAAAGGGAGCAAAATTATATCCACATTCATTCACACACATTCTCCATGTGGCCCCATCACTTTCCTTTGCAAATGGATTTGCAGTCAGGTGTTTTCAATGAATTTAGAATAGATAACATACTAGAAATCTTAGCATCTTGAAGAAGTTCCAAGAGCTATGTCCCTTGCCTTTTGCTTTTCCTCGTAGTCTCTTCCTACCCTTTACTCTCCTGGGAGTGTGGCAAAGTGGAAATGCCTAGGGCTCTGGAACCAAAAGACCTGAGTTCAAGTGTGGGTTTCAAGTGTGGGTTTCATCTTGTTTCTAAAACAAGTCATTTAAGCTTCTTAGCAGTAAAACAATCCCCAGCTTGCTCCAGGATTGTTTGACATCATCTGAGCCACCATATCTGAAAGTACCACCTGAGTGCTATTTGGTGACTTTAAACATTTATAGATACTCATGCTTTTCACTCTC